>NC_139217.1:146249008-146301508 GCF_055691185.1 Crinia signifera | reverse complement strand
CGCGGTGTGACACCAGCGCATCAGGCAGTGTCTCTCCGGGTCCCCCTTCCTCCCCTCCCATCAATGTGAGCAGCACAGTGCCTCACTCCGGCTTATTGATCTAAGCAGCAGGAAGTCACATGTCCAGCACGGCACTGGAGGAGCCCAGGCCAGCAGAGAGAAAAGGACGGAGAGCAGCAGCCAGACCACAGCAGGAGCACAGACTCGGTCAGCAGGGGTCAGGTAAGTCCTGCTGAAGATGGAGGGGGGAGGGGGTGTCAGTAATGTTTACTGGGGGGTGTCAATCAGTAATGTTTACTGGGGGGTGTCAGTCAGTAATGTTTGCTGGGAGTGGGATGTCAGTAATGTTTGCTGGGGGGATGTCAATAATGTTTGCTGGGGGGATGTCAATAATGTTTGCTGGGGGATGTCAATAATGTTTGCTGGGGGGGTGTCAATAATGTTTGCTGGAGGGGTGTCAGTCAGTAATGTTTTCTTGGGGGTGTCAGTAATGTCTGGGGGGGACGTCAGTAATGTTTGCTGGGGGTTGTCAGTAATGTTTGCTGGGGGGGGTGTCAGACTGAGCCTGGGCACACTTGTGCAGCTGTCAGCAGTTAAGCAATCAGTTATTCAATCAGCAGCACTCTACGAATTGAAGGTGGCAAAAAAGTATTTAATCCAATGTTTCGAGGGAATGGATACCTCTTTATTAAGGCGTACAGTGCAAAATTCAAACAAATGAAATCATATATTTATACATATATATAAAATAGGGGCCCCACTGAACTTCTTTGCCCGGAGGCCCGAAATGCTCTTAAGATGGCCCTGGATAGGTGGCGGCTGCAAGTGTGGGTGACAAGCATTTTAAGGACCCGCCTATTTTAATGCTGTTTGTTTTATCTGTCTTGATGAGAACAACTTTGTATAGCAAAGCAGCAGTGAGCTGGGGTTGTGCACACTTGCCATGGTTTGTGTAGCATTATGGTGTGTACACACCTGTACAATGTGCCGTGCGATGCGATTCCGATCAGATCGGGATCGCATCGCATGGAACATCCGATTTGCATACAATTTCGACTATATAGTGCAGATCTGCACTATATAGTCAAGGCAGCCAAGGCTTTTTGGCTGCGATATGGGATCACGCATCGGGATCGTAAGGGTTAAAAACCCTTGCGATCTGCTTGCGATACCAATGCGATTCTGACTATATAGTCAGAATTGCAGGGTGATTGTACAAGTGTGTACACACCATAAAAGCATACTTTTAGGCCGGGTTTGGGTGGCACAGAATGTCAGTAGCGCTGGACACAGCCCTGTGACTTGTGTCCATGCCTCTTCTCATGTATGTGCTGTTTTTCCAATTCCCAGCCTGGAGGGTTGGAAGGTATTTTTTTAGCACCAGAGATTTCTAAGTGGCCAAATGTTTGTTATCTGAATGCATCTACAGAGAATTTCATAAAATTAGGTCATAGGGAAGGTCACACTAAGCTTCAAAATTAGTTTTAAAGGACTTTAATATTAATAATATCGCTATAAAGCTCCACACCCGGTGTGGAGCTTTATAGCGATATTATTAATATTAAAGCCCTTCATTGGTTCACAGCCCATATATATTTATTTTGTATGATTGATACTGAATTCTTAAATAAAATAAAATAAATTGGTATTTTGTGGCCATGCCCCTTCCCCGTGAAGCCACTCCCCTATATTTTTGGCTTGAGCACCCACCAGCAAAAACATAAATCGGCACCTATGATACTGCTACACCTGTATATAATGCCCACATGAAGTCTTGGGCCCATATTTTGTTGGATAAATCTGTCTCTTGTACTTACCAGTGCCTCCTCTGCCTTTTACCTCACTGTCCGTCCCTGATACAATCTCGATAAAAAAGTAAAGGCAATAGGTGCTCATACTACCATCAATGTCTTTACACTTTTCTTGCCATTTTCTAAAATATAACATTTAAATTGTGCTATTCTGTGTTTAGATTCCCAAGGTTTTCCAGTTCATGTGTGGATCTTCAAAATGTGACAATTAGTAATAGACTTCTACATCTGCTGGTGCTCTGGAAAAAGATGAACTGTTTGGTATTGTGAGGAATGAGTTTGAGAGCCACTGGGCTAATCCAGCTTCCTGTTTCCAAGATGATGATGATGATAATGGTGATGATGTTTGTTTATGCAAATGCTATTTAGCTCTTTTGCAGAGAGTGTCCTATATTTGCAAATGAAAGGGGGATAGCTATTCTTAGATGAAGTGGACATAAAGTGGAGTCATGATGACACAATTCATGTATATTCTTACAACCCCATCTTTCTTTACTTCAATCTTCACAGACCTACTCAATTGTAATGCTCCTATATGGGCAAAATATGCTTCCCACTACAGTATCTAGAAAACCAATAGAAGTACTGTAGGATCTAAAAATATCAGATTCTTCCTGGTTTCATGTACTTGACATTTGGACATGCGGGTACTTTTTTTTACAAGTACATGGTTGCTAGGACATACTAGAACATAAGTGCCAGCATATGATTATACTGTAAAAAAAATATAGATTATACTGTAGTACAGTATCTACTGTATTTCTTGAAGTAATATGGAAGATAAAATTAAAACCAGTAATGATTGATGAGTACAATTCTTTACAGAGCCCTAGCGGCTGAAAGTCAGAACCTGCTCAGCCAATTAGAAGCATGAACATGAAAACATTGCTTTTCCCATTTTTTTTTTACAGTGAATTTCAATGCACAATGAATGGTTTTTTTCTGGGTTTAAGACTTTTGAGTTTATTATAAGGATTTTAAGTGATATTGAAAATGGCAAATAGTAGACATTTAATGCTGAACCATATTCTGATAGCTGCCTCTCATGAATATTAGGTCATCCGCACCCAAGAGAAATGATACTGCCTTTCCAAAAAATGATTCTAAATTGAAAATTTTAATCAGAATACTCCTAAAATAAGTTTACTTTTATTTTGTGTTGGTGATCGGCCTACCAGAGATACTGTAGCAAAATGGGTTTTAGATCTCCAACCTCAGTGAACATGAAAATAAAATAAACAACACAATTGTGTAGTTTGTTCACACTTAATATCACACTATAATCTTATAATACCAGTGATAAAGATATGATAACAAAAACTTACAAATGAGCAGAATTAGATGTACAGTGCATACAGTAAGAAGGTATATTTTTATCTATGCAGAAACTGAAGGAGCATACCCCAACGCACAGTGTGGAAAGCTGACACATGAATCAAGTTGTCTTTGTGATCCCTTCACCATATATCCAATTAGAAATCACTTGATATTAAATTCAGGATAGGCGTACCCCACTATCAGTTTAAGGTGCTATTCCCTTTTTTATAAACTCTTTTTATCAGATAATCCTACTTAGGAAAAGAGGAGAAAGAATATCTTTATGTTCTTGTTCCAGTGCATCTAACTGTGATTGGGGTACCCCCTTCCAGAATACTTACATTGGATAGGTCTCAATGATATCTCGATACACTTTTTAACTTTCCACACTGTGGCCCTTATTCAGATCTGATTGCAGTACAAATTTGTTCTCAAAATGGGCAAAACCATGTGCACTGCTGGCGTGGCAGTAACATGTGCAGAGAGAGTTCAATTTGGGTGGGATGTATTGAAACTGAAATCTAAACTGCAGTGTAAAAATAATGCAGCCAGTATTTACTCTGCACAGAAACAAAATAACTCTCACAAAGCTAACTCTTACTATATATGTTACATCTGCCCCACCTGCAGAGCACATGGTTTTGCCCATTTTGAGAACAAATTTGTACTGCGATCAGATCTGAATAAGGACCTTTGAGTTGAGGTACACTCCTGGTTCAGTTTCTACATAGAGCTAGATAGAGGAAAATATATCTTTATATGTACATCTAATTATGCTGCATTGTGAGTAATGGGCATGCCAATTACCAATAAGAATAAAAAAAAACTGTACATGTATTATCCATTTACTTCTGTTTTGCATACAATACAGCATTACTGATTTCTGTACACCATTATTGATTTACGGATTTGATACAGTGAAGGGTCTTCTATCACCACACTTCACTTTACAGAGACTATCAATGGTACGATCAGATTATAGTGTGATACTTAGGGGGGTATGCAATCTGGGATCCTGGTCCGTTTGTGGTCATATTGACCGCATAACGACAGACGGGATTCAATGTCCCACCTGCCGCTCGGCGCAAAGGGGGCGTGTCCGCAAAAACTGCCGTGGATTGTCAATCCGCAGCCGGGCTTGCGACAAGCCACGGCTGTTATCGGCAGAACAGGCCCGACAGCTTCTGAAGTCGGGCCCATCCTGCTGTGATCCCGCATCAATGCTGTCCTCAGTGGCAGAACAACACAATTTGGGTTTGAATCTGAATTTGCAATCTCTACTAGGTATATCACCAACACAAAAAGGAAGAAAACATGTTTTAGTGCTTATACTTATCTACACCCACCAATTTTTTAAATTAGATTTTGTCATCTGTATTCTATGTAAAATGTGGTGAACGTTTTAGTGGGTATTATGAGTTAGTGCTCCTCAGCACCTGAAGTGTGTGTTTCTCTATAAACATTTATCCCTTCAAAACAGTACTTAAAAACTTTAAAGTGTTTAATTTTCTTTTATTTAGTAACTCATTTTAGCTTTCCAAGATTGTAATATGTTAATCTAGCCTAAAACTATACTTTGTTGCTTATCTGCTTGACTGAATTAATTAGAGCTGACACCTTTTAGCCCTGTGCAGTAAAAATAGGTTTAGAGGAACATTGTGATTTAGAACACATCATTTATTAGAAAATAATTAAGACAATAGAATATATTCATCTAGCCGTTGAAATGGTAAAAAACTAGTCAATTTTGCTGTATGAACCAGTTTATTTGTGTAAAGCTTAGAAAAGTATATCTATCGACTATTATCTATCTAGTTAAAGAAGAAAAAGTCCAGAAATAAGTCAATTTAATTTACGTTAAATAATCAAATTTCATCCTTATAATATATATGAAGTTTGTTGAATGGATATCTGGTATTAGTTTGTCTATTGTTTACTGATTACATGTTGACATCTGAAGAGTTACATCACCGTTTATGTGAACTGGGATGTTCACTCCGTCCACAAATTTAGATTTCTAGTATAAAAATAGAAAAAGATATACATTAGCAAAAAATAATTGGTATACGCACATCATCACACTCCTCCATGAGCGTCAGGCTGGTGGACACATTGGGAGTGTATGTGCTAGTAATAAAAACTATTTGTTGTCCATTGGCATTGAATTGCATTATACTAACCCATGGGACTGTGCCCTTGGTTCTCCACCTGTCATGGAAATACACATCCCAGCATGCCCTGCAACATTTCTGATATTAGGCCATGCTAAATCAGTAAAGTTTTTGCTGAAAAGCAAAGGATACTCGGCGCTTTTATAAGGAGGGTATTTGAGAGGTGGGAATGAGGAAAAGAGAAAGTTAAAGTTTAAAGAAATTATAATGAAAATGAAATAAAAATAAAATAAATAATCAATAATAAAAATAAATAAAAATAAAATGAAAATAAAAATAAATTAAAAATAATGGCAAATGCAACTAAAATAAGAACAAAGATAATTAATTGAACTGAAATAAAACTAAATAAAAATAAAAAATAAATAAAATCTAAATGTGCACAATTGTTTACACTCTTTTAGGTGTTTTTTCGGAAGGCAACAGTCCAGTACACTAAGCTGATTAGCTCACTAGCTCACCCTAGCTCCTAACCTGATCACAGGAGAAGACGGCGGCGTTATGCCGATCAGAGTCTTCTGTGTGCGGCGGGCGGCTTGCTGTGACGTCACTCGATTCTCCGGCATTTGCTCAGACTTGCGGCGTGTAGCTGAGGATGGGTGGAAGCGTTCACCTTGGTGTCTGGTTTGTTCCTCTTTGGTACCAACGCGTTTCACATCCAACAGGATGCTTTTTCAAGGATGGTTTGTTTAAAAACTGTTTTTTTATTTATAGCAACTTTATTGTTAAAATCGGAAGTTGTCACTGACAGCGTTTTGGTGGCAACCTCATGGTTGTTGAATAATCAATTGAAAATGAGAGATTTTATTCCCACTTTTGCGCACAAAAATAAAAATAATAATAAAATAAAAAATAAATAAAAATATTTAAAAAAAGTAAAAATAATAAAAGTTTTAAAAAAAGTAAATAATATAAATAAAAATAAGAAGAAAAATAGAAAAAGATGTCAGAGTGAGTCGATAAAGAAACATAGCAGGGGGACATAGCAGGGTATTTTTTGTTTACAGAAAGGACTTTCAACTCAATATCAATATTGAGTCCTTTTGGTTCCAAGGTGTCCAATAAGAACATCCATTTAGAATCTGATTTTTGTGATGGGTGAAGATGTGACTAAGTCTTCTTTCCAATGGGGTTTTATGTTTTGTATTCCCATGAAGATTAGGCCTTTTGGGTCTTTATTGTGTTTTTCTGAGAAACATTGTTCGTTTTTAATCCTTTTTTTTATATAAAGATGTTCCACAATCCTGATTTTCAGTTTCCTTTTGGTCTGGCCTATGTACTGAAGGCCGCATAGGTACTCCAGGAGATATATTGTGCCTTCTGTTTCACAGGAAAAGTTGTTATTTATTTGAAATCTTTTTTTTATTTCGATTTGATATAAAGTTTTTTACTGGTTTGGTGTTTGTTTTTTGATTCTTGCAGCCCTTGCACTGCATGCAACGAAAGAAGCCTTTTGTTGTTTTTTTCTTTCTTTTTCTTTGATTGGAAGGTAACTATTAGTGAGTGTTTGTTTCAGGTTTTTTGCTTTTCGGTACACGATCTTTGGGTTTGCAGGTAGTATTTGACCTAACTGTTCATCGAGCATCAAGATTTGCCAGTGTTGGTTCAGTACATTCTCAAAATTTTTATAGTTGCTGCTGTATTTCGTGATGAAAGTAACTGGCATTTCTTTTTTGATTTTTGTTTTGTATGTGATGAGTTTATTTCTGTTTAATGTTTTTGTTTTATTGATTTGTTCTTTCAAGAAGTTTTCTTTATATCCTTTCTGTAGGAATTTCACCTCTAGGTCTTTACTTTGTGTCTCAAAAGTCTGGTCTTCAGTACAGTTCCTTCGAAAGCGTCAAAACTGTCTAGCATGTTGTATTTCCATTGGTGGTGGTGATTGCTGTTGTGATTTTAATTTATTTTCATTTTATTTTTATTTATATTTATTTTTATTAATATTGTTTATTTTATTTTTATTTTATTTTTATTTTATTTTCATTATCATTTCTTTAGACTTTAACTTCCTCTTTCCTCATTCCCACCTCTCAAATACCCTCCCTATACAAAGCACCGAGCATCCTTTGCTTTTCAGCAAAAACTTTACAGCATATATTTATACCTATGGGGCTGCTTAAAACATAAGCGCAAAATCGTTTGGGAAACTCTCCCAATCTTCCATGCTAAATTGGTGCCACAGCATGCTGATAAATATATTACCAAAACAACTGAAAAGGCAACATTGTACAGCCATAACCTAACCATTAGCCAAATTTTCTCATTCCTATATACCACGCAAAATGACCCATCCCATTAGGTTCCAAATGCTCTGCTACTGGCCTTTCCTCACTTTATGATTGCCATCAACTGTGTATAAAAACCCTTCTCATCAATTAACTACTTCAACACAGGTGACAAAATATTGTCCACCAAAGCTCGGGTCACTTCAGGAACTATGTTGCAAACAGTAGATATCCCAATGCCATATAGACAAGAAATTGTCCGATATTCGCCAGGAGGGGAGTACCACCACATACCAATGGCAAGCCACCTGCTTGGCTCTATTGGTGGAAGTTTGTGTTTTGTCTACTGAGTGCTGGGGTCATGAGATCCAAAAGGTAATAAAATGTCTCATGTGACATTCTAAAGCTTAGCACACTTTGCTTTAATAATTTACCATTGTGATGTTCTCTAGCCCACAATCTTCGCTGTGTTACCAGGTTTAAGCCGATTATGGTGTTCACCAAAGCAGATATAAGAGACCTCCTCCTGCACAGGTATTGTCACTGTAAAAGGTCAGTCTCTCACAAAAAATTGCGAATACTCCTCCCAGTCTCTGTCAAATACTGCAGTCTCCTCCTCCTCCTAAAACAGCAGATTAGCAAGCTACATAATGTGATAAACTCAAATATCCTCTCACATGCTGAATCCAGAAGCAGTACAGCTGAAACGATAAAACTCTCTGGAGACAAGTGCTCTGCCTGCCATGATTGCTGCACTGATCAGAGCACCCCCAGCCCCTTCTTTATGATGTAAAAATGTCAAATGTGTGAGCCAGAAAAGTCCATTTAAAATGACATCACACTGTTTTCTATGGGTGAAACGGATTCAGTGTGAATGGTACTAACACGGTAATGAACCGGTAATATACCGGTTCCAAAATGCGATATGAAAGCGGTTTAAGAAACATTTTAATATACCGGGTCAGAGCTGGTTTTGCGATGTGAAAGCAGTATAAATAGCAGCAGTGGGTGTGCTACAGAGTTTTGCTGAAACAGTAGTAGTTACACTTGGATTCCACACAGGTACTGCTCTACATGCAGGTGCCCCTTCAGGAATTGGAGCCTGGAGGTAGGCAACTATATTGCCTGTAGGAGTTATGTCCCTGCTGTATTTCTGCAGTACAGTTTATACAGATGGAGCCCCTCTCTTCTTTGCCCAGCTCTCGCTGTCGCTGCTGGCGAGAGCACGCAGAGATGGACTCTATCAGACTGAGATACGCGTGCATCTCACGTGCACGCACGTCCCAGTCTCTCTGCAGCTGGGCCCGGGACCCTGCCCATCTCTGCTTTAGGAACACGGGTAGGTTTAGGGGGATGCGGGGAGGTGGGGGTAGGCGTCGGAACAGGGCGACGAGGCGGGGGGACCTGGGAGGAGCTCCGCCGGAACAGGGCACACAAGCGTCTCATACATGCGCGTCCTCTTCTGACGGCTGTCAATGGCTGGCGGCTGGTGGGGGCTGGCGGTAGAAATGCCAGCCCCTGCAAAGATAAGACCGGCTCCATCTATAGGTGGTGTTAATAAATGCTGTTTACATTTAAAACCGTCTTTTTATTACGGCATAAACATTCCTCAGGTCTAACACAAAATATTTCAGGCAAAATGTAGCATATTTCATTTCGTTTGCACAGTATTTGCTATCAATATGAAACTACAGTAGTGTATTAGGACTATAATCAGTATTTGTTTAATCTAAGAAACCAATGTTCATATGCTGTGTAACAGTAGCTGTATTACAAATACATACTTTCTTGTACAGTACAGCTGGTAAAATATAATGTGCAAACATATAATTACTGTCATATAGGGTAACAATATGTTCTTCATGGTGTTTAAAGCCATTCTTCAAGGTTAATGTGTGGTGATAAAAATCCGTACTCAGAAACTCAATTCACTATTATCTACTCAGCAGAATGACTTTCTCATTTTAACATCCATCCATCAAATTCTTATTTGTGTAGTTTGAATCATAGTAACCCAAAATGAGGCTTACTTCATACTGACATAAGCAAGTCAGGGTTTTAAAATTATAAACAAAAAACATTACTTACAGTACAAGATTTTTGTTAAATATGGCTTAAAAAATCAATGCATTTTGTATCTCACCTGTCATTTTGTTCTGAAAGGTAATTATGGTACATTTTATACTAACTGCAAAAAACAATAACTAAATACAGTCATTGTATTATTTTATATAATATACTTTCACATTTGACAGCGACCCCACTGAGATCAAAACAATTGTAACAAAAATACTTATTTGCAACTGATGCAGTAATTCTAATACAGTATTAGCTGGTCAAGCACCATTTTCATTTTATTATTTTTTATATTTAATTATTGCATACAGTATTACCATTTAAATAAAGGGAAGGCTTAATTGAAAATGCATTACAGTTTATTTCACTGATTTATATGAAATTATAATACTTTGATGCATAAGAATAACAATAATATTAAGGGGCCTGTGTATTAATAATCCCAGCACTGATGCTATTTTTAATATTCTTTTTACAGAAGATATTTTCATTTTCAATAAAAATTTTTACTATGTACTAAGTAAAATCTGTAGGACCAGAGGTAGCATTGACCATTCTCCCTGCTACTTTTATACACTTCATTTTGGAGGAGTTTTTATTAAAAAAAAGTGTAACTTTTCAGAGATTGGCACATCGAGGTAAGATCGTAGTGCCCAGTGATAACAATTGGGACTGCGATATGTAATGCTAATTAGCATTCTGCAGGAGATTTCTTTGAATGCAGAGATAAATATGCCCCTGAGTTTTAATGGCGAAATGTTTAGAACTCTTAACAACAAGCACAAATTAGCTCAGATAAGCTACATTGGGGTAATTCAGACCTGATCACACAGCTGCGAATACTCACATGATTATTGATACACTGAGTATGGGCCGCAATGTGTATGCGTGATGCAGTGCTGTGATGCAAGCAAGCCACTTTTTTCTAAGCTAGCCATTTGCAAGGTGCTTGACATGAAGTAGGTGCCTGTGGGTGGTATCCAAGGGCGGATTGGGCCGACAGGAAACCGGGCCATTTTCTGATCGGCCCATAACTTTTTAAAGTCGGGCCCATAACTTTTTAAAACTTGGCCAGCCACGCTCCCACCCTGGGTAGACTGTGCAACAGCGGTTAGCAGTCACATCGCTTTGCCCAAATCCAACATGGCTGCGGGAGGGGAGGGCTGTTTCGCATGCGTGACAGCACACAGCATCTCCTATGGGCCTTTGCGAAGCTCGTGAGTGATAGCTCACGGCTCCGTTGCCTGCCTTCTCCTTCACAGCAATTCACCAAGGTGGAAATACACCCCTACCCTCTCCCTGGCTCCCTGTCAGTATTCCTAGCCTCCCCCTCTCCCTAACTCCCCATCAGCATCCCTACCTTCTCCCTAACTCCCTGTCATCATCCCTACCCTCCCCCTCTTCCTAACTCCACCTCAGAATCCCTACCCTCCCTCTCTCCCTAACACCCCGTCAGCACCCCTACCCTCTCCCTAACTCTCTGTCAGTATCCCTAGCCTCCCCCTCTCCCTAACTCCCCGTCAGCGTCCCTACCCTCCCCCTCTTCCTAACTCCCCCTCAGCATCCCTACCCTCCCCCTCTTCCTAACTCCCCCTCAGCATCCCTACCCTCTCTCTAACACCCCGTCAGCACCCCTACCCTCTCCCTAACTCTCTGTCAGTATCCCTAGCCTCCCCCTCTCCCTAACTCCATGTCAGCATCCCTACCCTCCCCCTCTCCCTAACTCCCTGTCAGCATCCCTACCCTCCCCCTCTCCCTAACTCCCCGTCAACATCCCTACCCTCCCCCTCTCCCTAACACCCCGTTAGCACCCATACCCTCTCCCTACCTTCCCATCAGTATCCCTACCCTCCCCCTCTCCCTAACTCCCCGTCAGCATCCCTACCCCTCTCCCTAACTCCCTGTCAGCATCCATACCCTCCCCCTCTCCTTAACACCCTGTCAGCATCCATACCCTCCCCTTCTCACCCTGTCAGTATCCCTACCCTCCCCCTCTCTCTAACTCCCCATCAGCATCCCTACCCTCCCCCTCTCCCTAACACCCCGTTAGCACCCCTACCCTCTCCCTAACTTCCCATCAGTATCCCTACCCTCCCCCTCTCCCTAACTCCCTGTCAGCATCCCTACCCTCCCCCTCTCCCTAACACCCTGTCAGCATCCATACCCTCCCCTTCTCACCCCATCAGTATCCCTACCTTCCCCCTCTCCTTAAATCCCTGTCAGCATCTCCTATTGGCTCGTCGTCCAGTGGGAGAGTTGAAAATAGAGGCAGACCTGCCTTGACTATACAGACAGGTAGTGCACAGCTCTCTGCCCGGCTGTCATTGCTTTAAATTGTGTGCAGCCGACAGCAGTCAGTTTCCCTCCCCCTTGACAATGAGAAATTTCACTCCCCCTTGGCAACAAGCATGAAGCCCCTGGCATCAAGCAAGAACCCCCTAGCAATGAGCGTGTAGGTAAGCGGCACTTCTGTATCAAATATGTATTGGGCATCATGGTGTGTGTTATAATGTGTGATGGGCATCACTGTGTGGCATAATGTGTGACGGGGATCACCTTATGTGGCCTTATGTGTAATGGGTATTACAGTTTGCTAAAATGTTTAATGGGCATTACGGTGTGTGGTATAATGTGTAATGCCACACCCCTTTTGCCACACCTCCTTCCCTTGAGGCCACTCCCCCCTTTTGCCACACGGCTTCACTGCGCAGGATCCATACAGCATAATGAGAAGTTACATCTGGGACCACCAAAAAGGTGATTCATCACCCAGATTTCATAATAAATTAAGTAGATTTGTCATCTGCAGTAGGTGCAGATTGTGGGCAAATAGAAAGAGGGCACTAAATGAAGGCTCAAGACAGCATCTTGGTGAGAGAATATACAAAAGTTGACTTTTAGGCATCATAAGATTACTTCAATCTAAATCCTGCCGGATACACTGTGTGAATATAGTTCACTCAGAATGAAATGTTGTCTAATTTTTCTGCCTATGCTGTTAGCATAATAGATATACAACCATAGTGTTACAGTATCTACTGTATAGAATCATGATTGCTCCCACTGGCAAGTGTGGTAACCTAATTTGATTGTCTGTCTGTCTGTGTATTGCTCAAACCTCTTGAAAGTTTTTAAGGCTGGAAATTGCTGTTGGCTAAATCTTAAAATAGGTGTCCACATGTACACATTAAGCAGGAACCGAATCCAACCAAACATACCTGTTCCAAAGTGGGCGCCATTTTCATATTCAATTCAAATCATCTCGCTGTTGGATTCTCGTGAGATTCAAACTCTATATAAATCTGGGTGATCGGCTCTATCTTCTCTCTGGCTCTGGATGTCAGACAGCATTGATGTGTCCATGCTGTCTTCTAGTGCAATGTACATTTAAGGGGACATCTAAGGGGGACTACTAAAGGTCTGCTGTGACAACTAAGGGGCTGCTGTACTTTAATAAGACTAAAACATTAAATGTAAAAAAAAGGAATAAAAGTTTTTTTTACTACAGGGGTACTCAATCTGAAGTATCAGTCCAAGGGTGCTGTTAAGTCTGCCGTATCAATCCGGGGATGCTACTCAGTCTGTCGTATAATTACAGGGGTGCTTTGAAGTTTGCCTCATTCCAGGGGTCCTGCTAAGTCTGGTGTATTCCTGGGGAGATGCTAAGTCTGCTGTATCAGTCCAAGGGCCTTATTCTGGTTGGTGCGGGCGGGCCGTACGCGTACGTTCCGGGGTTTTTAATGATCTGCGCATGCGTACCATCTCCAATGCGCAGGCGCGAACACTCCACAACGCTTACGGACGGGTCTCTCCGTGCGAAAAAACCTGTACGCGAGAGTACGGGCATTGGGGGCGGCATAGGGGCGTGTTGAGGGGAGCGGCCAAAATAATGAGGGAAAATGGGCGTAAACATGGGCGTACACGGGGGTGTGCACCAAAAATGAACGGTGCTACTACCGCTCGATCGGCTAAAGCACCGTTCATTTCGGACACAAAACAGGCGGCCGCCAACCGCCACCTCAGACCACCCCTACAGATACCTCATGACAGCGTGTGCCTGGGTTTGCTAATTTACGCTGATTACTACTCAAACACATACACCTGAATGTAATAAGCAATGCTGCAGTCTATTAAGTCCAAACCATTATTTCACTACCTGCAAGCCACACACAGCACTCAAACACCTTGGAAGCTTATCTTTCTATACTTCTCGACATTTAAAGGTTTGTTTAATTTAAGGTAAGAATCTTTGTAAGACCTGCTTATATATGCTAAGGTAGGTATTTGTTAAACAGTTATACACATTCACTACGTGCTTTCATAGACTTTACACAGTAGCACACTCAATCTACACAAGTCGACATGTGTCAACGTTTTCACTGTAACATCAACATAAGTTGATCTAAAAGTAACAGCAATGTGGGGACACATAGATAGTGATTAAAATGCAACATTAGAACATAATAAATATACATGTTTGGAGGGTTAAAATGTATTTTTATTAGGGTGTTCATTAAGGTAGACAATTGAGGTAATATAAAACAATAATTGAATAACAATTAGAATAATTCATTTAATTGCCTTAATCATAGTTGAAAGGCTAGATTTGCAGGTCCATATATGTGAAGGGTATGCCAGCGTGCACGGACGTACGCTCACTCTCATGAGCGGTGACATACGCTGAGTTTTCCATTGAAAACAATAGAGACCCATCCGTGCACGGTGGCGTACGCTCAGATAGCCGCAAGAAGTCGGTGGGAAGACGGACGAGAGACGTCCGTAAACGGGGGCGTACGCTCTGTTGTACGCCAGTTTTAGGAGTCTAAGGGCTGATCCGTCCGTGTACGTTGGCGTACGCTCATTTGTACTCCACTCCCCTTCGACGTTGTTTCTGGCCGTATGTATGCGGCAGATTTGTGGGTGGACCTCAACGGCCGCGTACGGAGAGCGTACGTTAATATGGAACGTACGCACGTTTGGCCGCACCAACCAGAATAACCCCCCAAGAGTGCTATTAAGTCTGCTGTGTCAGTCAAAGAGTGCTCTTATGTTTGCTGTATCAGTCCAGAGGTGCTCCAAAATCTGCGTATTAGTCCAAGGGTGCTGCTAAGTATGCCATATCATTCTAGGGGTGCTGAAAAGTCTGTCGTATCAATCCATGGATGCTACTCAGTCTGCCGTATAATTACAGGGGTGCTGCTAAGTCCTTTGTAACTGGGACCAAGTATGACAGCAATCACCTACTTGCACAGTGGATTATTGAAGCCATAACAGCTATGTTGGTATGTATCATATGTCCTTCCAGTATCCACCGTTAATGCATGGGTTTAAACAGTTGACTGAGGTGTTGTGTTGCCTCAACACAACACTGTGTAGATATAGTGTAAGAGAAGAAAGCATGTACACACTGATGGGGTGAGGAATAGGTGGATAATGATGACATTTTGCCTATGTAGAGCCAGTGTGTGCAGGGAGACATCATTGTCAGCTTTTTTATGGGGGACAAACAAACCAATCATTTCAGCCACAAGTGTGCTAGTCTCTGTCACCAGAAGTGTGCATGTCCTGTTTAATATACACAACATAAGGGTGGGTGGGAGAGCCCAAGGACAACTCCATCTTGCACCTCATTTCTTTGCAATATGTGCTGTTTGGAGCCTTGTTTATAAAACTGCCATTCTGTCTAATACTGCAGTGCCACTCCTAGATGTGCCACGTATTTGTGCAAACCACTTCTGTCACTTTGCTTAGTCATCCAGCTACTTCATTGCAACCTTTTGGCCTAAAAACAAAATTGTGAGCTGTGAGGTGTTCGGAAGAGACTGGAAATGAGGGTAAATTAATGCTATTAAAGGTCAATAATGCTATAAGAACAAATACATCTTTGAATTCGGTGATTTTAGTTGCTTTTATTTTTGTTTAAAAAAATACATATCCAAAACCAAAACCCTCAAGTGTGCTTTTGGCAAATCTAATCCAGATCCAAAACATAAAGGAGATCCAGATCCAAAACTTTAAAAAACAAAACCCGAAAATGGCCCAGTGCACAACACCCTTAGTACACATACTGCAGAATGTCAACTTCTGTGTTTGATTAATGGCCTTTTTAATTATTTCAGTACCACCAGTAACTAATACATTTGTTCTACAGATCAGAGCAAGTAGTCACCAACTCTGTACAGTAACAGTATTAAGCTGTACTCAGCCTATGGGAAATTTTAGTTTCTTAATTTTTACTAAAAAGCTTGTCAGTTTGAATGTATATTAGCATATTGTGTGCTATGGCTGCTAATTATTTATGACCTACAACATAACCTATCTGTGTTTAATTCTCATCAGTTATCCCTGCTTGTCCCAATCATTTTTGGCTTGTTCACCTTGGTTTAGTTTTTTGCATGGAGAGGGCAACAGCTTGTTGTAGTTAACACCCTCATTATACAGCTGTATACAACCTAATGACGGTAGGAAATACAGAATGGTAAAGTGATGTTAATGAAACAATCGTCCTTGCTTACAATTTTAAGCAATATAATAAAAAAAAAACTGGTAAAACAACAATAGTAATTGATTTATACATACAGTATGCAATGAGCTGTTAAAAAAAGCAGAATTTCCTTGATATTCCAAAGTAATTAGGACCTTATTAGCTTACACATCCGCTTGCATGCTCCTGCATGGAGGAAAAAATTATTTGATGTATACTCACCATCAAATGATTTTTTTCTCTCTTCGCAGATAAAAGTAAGCCTGGAATGCTGCCCATTGTTATGCGAATGAGGGGTGGACACTGACATTATGTGATGTCATCCACAAGCCCAGAGCAGGCAGAGGACACACCTGCATTTGCAGAGATCTGCCCAGCATCTCCAATTATATGCTAGGTAGACCCCATTGACCGCCCCATGCATGTCACTTAATTTCCGAACACCCCAGCGAGTGAAAAACTTACCAAAGGCATTTGTTTTGTGGGTTTGCACATGTACACACCACCACAAACAGAGACAGGTTTGATTTGGCCCCTAAGCACTTAACATCTTTGAATTAAGCCTGTTCTATAAAGTAGACATGGGCTCTTTGTGTGCAGATATGTGGAATGAATAGCTAGGGTGAACTGTGGGGATGTAGTCATGAAATATGACTAAAAATTAGGTATGTGTGATTCTAAACTCAACCAGATCAGAACCAAAATTGGTCCTGGTTTAGATCTTCCTGCACATTAGAAATCAGATTTTGAATCTGAATTAAAAATTTTGGATTACAAAAAGTAAATCAAATTGGTTAGCCATTTTCAGGAAATGCAAAATCAAGATTTGGATTTAAATCAAATTCAAAAATAGATGAGGGTGGTCTTGCAAAATCGAAAATGTAACCAAACATGATGATGAAATTTTGACCAAAACCAAAACATGAGACTATAAAGGTTGATTAATGTGTGGCACTCTACTGCAGAATTCAGGTCCTCAAGCTTAAGTACAAGGACTCATCAAAGAGTTGGTTCATACTTTTCTTCCCCATTGTACATCAGTCATCTCTTTAATAACAGAAAAGAGGATTTTTGCTCAATTGATAAATTGTAAATAGTAAATTTCCAACAACAAAATAATTAAGTTGAGCTCATCTACTGTCAAAAGAGAAAGGAAGAAAGAGTCAGACAGGAAACTGGAATTATTTTGGAGTGTTACTTACATTGCTAGATTGTATATGACAGACATTCACATATTTCAAAGAAACCATTTTAGAAATTATTTGTTTTAACTGACACTCATAACAAAAAAATACAAATAAACAGAACCTTCTTTGGTCACAGAATGGAACATTTTGAGACCTTTAGAGATGCCTATTATTAATTATATACCATATACAAATATTGACTCTGTGCCACTCAGACCAATGGTGAAGCAGCCACATGGACACCTAGGTGATGTTGTTAACAGAACTCACCAAAAATTAGAGCATTAATCTATACTCTGGAATTTCTCTAAATATTGCTAGAAACATTTAACATATTGAAATCTCCTTATGGGTATGTGTGTCTCTGGAGAGATTACAAAATGTACATGTTCTGTTTACAGTTTAAGAGCTCAACAATAGCAGCTCAACAATAGCAGGATGATTTTGGTCCTTCTAAAGTGTTTTATTAGTATTTATTTCATTACAATGCACTACATTATTGCAAAGATGTATCCTCAGGGACTGGTGGCAAAGAAACTAATACCAATGGTACTGAACACTAGAATTTGACTGATGGATGTAGACTGAACACCAGGCTGATACTGGTTGAACTAAACACCAAACTGGAACTACTGGCACTAAGACTAAACACAGGACTAATACTGGTGGTACTTGAACTGAGCACTGGATTGGAACCAATGGTATTTGGACTGAACAGCCAAGTGGAATTAAGAACACTGAACACTGGGCTTGTATCAGTGAAAATAAATACCACACTGTTACCTGTGATGCTGGGAGCTGGGCTATGACCTATAAACATAGTAGAGCACAGAACACTTGAAGCCTTTATACCTGTATGTGTATATAGTGCTTATACTGTGGTAGGAAACTGATTAAATGAATACACTATAATACATATTGCCTACAGGAAAATGATGTGTACAGTATATTTCAGGAGAACACTCTGCTAGAAGTACATAACTGAGATGATAATGTCCAATTTAATAGGAATTAACTGGGGTTTACTGCAGACAGTGATCCAGCATTCTGCATAAATGATGGGTGAACCATTCTAGCTAGTCAAATGCAATTGGTTAATAAAAAGTATAAACAGAACTCGGCAGGGCTAGAAACAAACAGGCAGAAGCAGATTAGTGTTATATTACAATGAACTCACAGATGGAGCGCACTTTAGAGAGAATGTCACAGCAGAACTAAGATGCAGGCATACAAAGATGTATGTAGATTTCAGCAACTGATTCCAGCAGACCTAGAGTTACCACCTCATCCCTTTAATTCCAGATTATGTGGCTGTTTAAAAAAACAGTTGAAATGGAGTCTTGAAGTCAGCCAGCTACAGAACCTGTGTAATTAATATGTGTCCAGAATTAAAGGGATGAGGAGGTAACCCTAAGCAGGCCTGAAAACTTTAGAACACTGGAAAGGCCAAAAATGGAGTCACATTAAATAACTGTGACTAAGATTCTATGAGGCTAAACTGAGTAGATGCACACAAATTACAGGATTATCTGTGGCTTGGAAAGTCCGGCAGTACTGATACTTGCAGAAAGGAAACCCACACTGTTTATAAAGAACTGTAGACTACTAACAGAAGCCTGGATTTCAGAAATATGACTTGTACAGTAGATCTGGAAGTGTGCTTGTGAACAGAAATGATTTCAATAGGAGCAACAGGCCACATATTGGTATCAGTTAGCTAAGGTAAACAAGTATTCTAACCGGAGATGTTTCAGCTAACAGGATTCAAAGGGCAACACCCAAGCATTAGCTCTACAATACAAGTACAACTAAAAAACCTTACTAGTGGGACAGGAAAGAAATGAATCACTTTGAACATGAAACAAGTTTTGAAAGTATGATTTATGACAGAAGACTGCTGGCCTACCTGAGAATCTCCTTAATGGGATTAAAAAATTGTGTCTTTTATGCCTCACAGCTGAGTCTCTTTTTATTTTTCATCTTTCCAGATAATTTCTCTATAATAAGGCCAATGTTACAGGCATCACATTTACAGCTAGCAGCCATTTTAAATCTTTGAATCAATTCATGTACTGTTGTATAACTTTACAGAATAACCCACACATCAAAATATCCTTAAATATTATATATTCATTCAGGACAGATTAAGTTAGGAGAGGGCCCATGTGCAGCGTCTTTCCAGTACCCCTAGCCATCAGTGCAGGCATCTAGCCAGCAGTCTAGTTCTCCAGGAAAATGAGTAGAACTAGAACACTAAATGGGAAAATAGCAAGATGGCCATATTAATGCTAATTTTCCTACTGTGCATGTGGAAAATGCAAGTAAAATAGCAGCAACATTTTCCTGGTGATTTGTGCAGTGGTGATCCTGCCAACACGGGACTCCAGAGAAGTAAGTAATGCATGAATGTGTGCAGGATGTGAAGTGTGCAATGACCTGGACCCAAGAGCCTGTTTTTGTGACAAACCTTGCACCCATTATAGACACTCCACTGTGTAAATTGGCTCGTGAAGTGATAACGTGTCTGGTTTTTATCATCGGCCAATCAGCTCCTACCTGTAATTGTTCAAAGCAGGCTTGTTACTTCCCAGTTAGGAGCTGATTGGCCGGTGATAAAAACCAGACACTTCACCAAGCTTAATAAATCTGTCCCATCGGCGGTTGGAATCACCCGCCGATGATTTGCGGTCGATATTAATCATCGTTAACAATACGCGGGTGCACGCATCATTAACAATATTGACTGTCCTTACTAGATGATGTTGAGAACAATATCACTCAGAAGCCTCTTTCTGAGAGGTATTGTTAACAATATTACCTAATGTGTATGGGACTCAACTGTTCACCTTCAATTTACTACATTTATTTATACAGTGTACTGTAAATTTTGAAAATCAAATTTCAGAATCTTCCGTCTGCTCTATAATTCTACATTCTAGAATCCTTCACTCTAAAATCCTTCAAAAACAGACTAAAGACTATGTACTCAAATATTTCACTAATATCCACTGTTAATAATTGCAAATATGAAGAACTTTGAGTCCTATTAGGAGAAATGTGCTATATAAATAACATAATAATAATAATAATAATAATAATAATAATAATAATAATAATAATAATAATTATTAATAATAATTAAAATGTTCTGTAAATACAAACAATATTAATTTATCAAAGCAACTGCATTATTTTATATTTTGTTTTATTGCTCTAATAAATTGCATGGGGTTCCCCCTCCTGAGCATAACCAGCCCCGGGCTCATTGAGCCGAACCTGGTTCCAAAAATACGGGGGACAACAAATCTGGGGGTCCCCCATATTTTGAAACCAGCACCGGGCTCCAACAGCCCGCAGTGTCATGCCACAGCCGGGGGACACATTTTACATAAGGTCCCCCGGCCATACCATGAGCACCGTGGCTGGTCAGCCTTGGACGGGGTACCTGGAGGAGTGGGGACCCCCCCAATAAAGAGGTACCCCACCCCAGGCTTCACCCGTCCAGGGCTGAAGCCCAGGGCTGTCACCGTCATCCCTGGCCAGTGGACGCAGGCCTGATAGGGTTAAATCTTTCAATCCTAACATTGCTTTATACAGGGGAACTACAAGTGCCAGCAGACCTCCCCCGCAGGCTGGAACTTGGAGAATCACAAGTCCCAGCATGTGGGGCATTAATTGGCCCACTGGAACTTGTAGTCCACCTGTGAAAAGAATGTTAAAAGAAAACACACGCACAGAGTATAACGTTATTAACCCCTTCACGACATTTGACGTATATATACGTCATGGCCGGGAAGTACTTCCCGACACATGACGTATATATACGTCATGACTTTAAACTGTCACTGCGTCTAGAGACGCAGTGACAGAGGGACGATGTCTGCTGTCCCTGACAGCAGACATGTCCCTGCATGCCCAGGGGGGGCTGCGATGCCGCCCCCCCGTCGGCGATCGCTGTGATTGGCTGTTCAGTGTGAACAGCCATTCACAGCGTTTTCCTGTGTTACCAGCGAATCAGATGCTCGGTAACACAGGTGTCAATCACCGCCGGGCGTCAGGGGGCATGAGGGGGTCATCGGTGACGATGACACCTCACCCCACCCTCACCCCACCTGCCCCCAAGGCTGTGATTGGTCCGTGGGACCCACGGACCAATCACAGCCAAGGCGCGACATTTAAACTAACGGTGACTGCGCTGCAGACGCCATTCCGGTCTGGAATAGCGTGCAGAGCGGTCACCGTGCCTATCTGCCGTGATACTGACCTGATCCTTGCTAATACTTACCTGATCCTTGCAAATACCTTACCTGATCACTTGATCACTGCTTGTAGCGTGCTGGACGCTTCCTGGATCTGACTTCCTGAGACTTCCTGCTGCTGCTGCAGTGTGATAGAGAGATAGAGAGATAGAGAGAGAGATAGAGAGAGATAGAGAGATAGTGACAGAGAGAGCTATATTTTGTGTCTGCTACCCCCCCTTTTTGGGGGTGCAGGTTTTTTTTATATATAAATAACTGTCAGTGCTGCTGCTGCAGTGTCATAGAGTGATAGATAGTGATAGATAGTGATAGATAGTGATAGATAGTGAGAGATAGAGAGATTTGTGTCTGCTACCCCCCCTTTTTGGGGGTGCAGGTTTTTTTTTTATATATATAACTGTCAGTGCTGCTGCTGCAGTGTCATAGAGTGATAGATAGTGATAGATAGTGAGAGATAGAGAGATAGAGAGAGATAGTGACAGAGAGTGATAGAGAGTGTATATTTTGTGTCTGCTACCCCCCTTTTTGGGGGTGCAGGTTTTTTTTTATACATATAACTGTCAGTGCTGCTGCTGCAGTGTCCTAGAGTGATAGATAGTGATAGATAGTGATAGATAGTGATAGATAGTGAGAGATAGAGAGAGATAGTGACAGAGAGTGATAGAGAGTGTATATTTTGTGTCTGCTACCCCCGCCTTTTGTGCTGATCACTATATCTGAGGTGATCAGCAACTTTTTGGGGGCGCAGAGGTTTGTTTTTTTTATATATACCTGTCAGTTGCTGCCAGTTGCACTGTCAGTTGCACCAAAGGTTGTGCACCTGCTGCCCCTCACTGGTAATCAGTGTCGCATCACTGATCACCTTTTTTTTTTTTTTGTGGGTGCTGTGTGGTCTTTTTTTAATTTTTTTTTTACACACACTGTGATTTTGTGGGTGTCCTGTGGCCACTGTGCGCTGATCAGTGACGTACATCACTGATCAGCTTTTTCGGCACAGGGTTGATCTATTTTTTTTTTTTTTGATCAAATTCCTGTTGCCTTTGAGCGCTGTTCAGTGACGGACGTTACTGACCAACATCTGTGCTCAATTTTTGGCGCAGGACCTTTTTTTTTTTTTTTTAACCCCTTCAATTTTTTTTTTTTAACCCCTTCAATTTTTTTTTTTTAACCCCTTCAATTTTTTTTTTTGTATAAAGTATTTTTTGTTTTCTGCACTACATACACACTACACACTACATACCCCCCGGGTTGAAATAAAGTTTGTACCCCCCCTACACTATACACGTGTTGAAACATTTCACTACCAGTAACACAAAAATAAAAATGTCATCCCAAATGTCATCCCAAATGTCATCCCAAATGTCATCCCAGTCATCCAGAAGAATGTATTCAGTGGAGGAGGCATATGCCATGCTTGCCTCTGACTCTGACACAGCCAGTGAGGCAAGCGGGGAATTTGAAGGATTCGTCTTAAGCTCCTCTTCCTCCTCTGGTGATGAGGGACCCCCTCAAAGACGCCCCCGTAGAGCAGCTGAGACCCCCCCCCAATAATTGATCTCGTATGGACCCCACCACCAGACAATTTTGAGCCCCAGGTTCCTGAGTTTTTGGCCATGCCAGGAATCCAATTTGATTCCACAGGTCTCAGAGAAATTGACTTTTTCAAATTATTTTTCTCTGATGATTTTATAAATTTAATGGTGGACCAAACTAATTTATATGCCCAGCAGTTTATTGCTCAAAACCCCACGTCATCATTTGCTAGGTGGACCCCTGTAGATGCAGTAGAGATGATGACGTTTTGGGGTCTGGTGTTTCATATGGGCATAGTAAAAAAGCCACAAATTAGGCAATATTGGAGTACAGATGTTCTGTACAGCACCCCATTTTACCGTATGGCCATGACTCGGACTCGTTTTGAGACAATCCATAAATTTATACATTACACCGATAATGCACAGTGCCCACCCAGAGATGATCCCACCTTTGACAGGCTATTCAAAGTCAGGCCGGTCATTGATCATTTCAGTGCCAAATTTGCAGAGCTATACATCCCTGATAAATGTATTAGTATCGACGAGTCCCTTATACATTTTAACGGAAGGGTTAAATTCCGCCAGTACCTTCTCAGTAAGAGGGCAAGGTATGGCATAAAAATGTATAAGCTGTGTGAAAGCACCACAGGGTACACCCACAAGTTTAGGGTATATGAAGGGAAGGATTCAAGAATTGAACCGCCAGAATGCCCCCCCCTCCCTCGTAGGTGTTAGTGGAAAAAATGTCTGGGATTTAATGCACCCCTTCCTGGATAAGGGTTATCACCTCTATGTGGATAACTTTTACACTAGCATCCCCCTGTTTAAGGCCCTTGGTTCAAGAGGTACAGCAGCTTGCGGTACTGTGCGCAAGAACCAAAGAGGCCTCCCCAAAACGCACATTGCCCAAGTACTAAGAAGGGGTGAAAGCAGGGGAATATGCACCGAAAATATGTTGTTGGTCAAATATAAGGACAAGAGGGATGTCCTTATACTGACAACAATTCATGGAGACAGTACCACCTCCATCCCTGTACGAGGTACCAGTACCCACACCTCAAAACCAAATTGTATCCTAGATTACAATAAGTACATGGGCGGAGTGGATCTTTCAGATCAGGTACTGAAGCCGTACAGTGCCCTGCGGAAAACAAATATCTGGTACAAGAAGCTGGCCGTGTATATCATCCAGATGGCACTGTATAACGCTTACGTGCTATTCCGTTCTACCGGCCAGAGGGGGACATTTATGCACTTTCAAGAGGAAGTCATAAAGGGCCTAATATTTGGGAACCAGCAGGCAGAGGGCCCCAGTACTTCTAGTACTGGCCCCCGTATTGTACCAGGGCAGCATTTTCCCAACGAAATCCCCTCCACTGCAAGAAAGGGCAGGACACAAAAAAGGTGCAAAGTTTGCTATAAAAAGGGAATAAGAAAGGAAACTATTTTCCACTGTGAAACTTGCCCCGACAAACCCGGCCTATGTATAAAGGAGTGTTTCAAAATATACCACACATCTATGGATTATTAGGTTCATCATTTCACCGTGCTTCGGGGGTCTTGCTAATGCCACATAGCACCCACCATTCATTCCACCAGAATCTGAGCTGCAAAATCCAAAAATCACTCCTTCCCTTCTGAGTCCTGCCATGCACCCAACTGGTATTTTTTGGTCACATGTGAGGCATTGCCATACTCTGGAGAAATGGGGGCACAGATTTTGGGGTGCTTTGTCTCCTTCATTCCTTGTGAAAATGACAAATTTTGAGCCAGAACTGCATTTTTGTGTAAAAAAATGTAATTTTTCATTTTCACTGCCCAGTTGTATCAAAATTGGTGAAACCCCTGGGGGTTTGAAATGTACACTATACCCCTAGATGAATTCCCTGAGGGGTGTAGTTTGCAAAATGGGGTCACTTGTGGGGGGGGGTTCCACTGTATTGGTAATGCAACATAGCACCCACCATTCATTCCACCAAAATCTGTGCTCCAAAATCCAAAAATCACTCCTTCCCTTCTGAGTCCTGCCATGCACCCAACTGGTATTTTTTGGTCACATGTGAGGCATTGCCGTACTCTGGAGAAATGGGGGCACAGATTTTGGGGTGCTTTGTCTCCTTCATTCCTTGTGAAAATTAAACATTTTGAGCCAGAACTGCATTTTTGTGTAAAAAAATGTAATTTTTCATTTTCACTGCCCAGTTGTATCAAAATTGGTGAAACCCCTTGGGGTTTGAAATGTACACTATACCCCTAGATGAATTCCCTGAGGGGTGTAGTTTGCAAAATGGGGTCACTTGTGGGGGGGTTCCACTGTATTGGTAATGCAACATAGCACCCACCATTCATTCCACCAAAATCTGTGCTCCAAAATCCAAAAATCACTCCTTCCCTTCTGAGTCCTGCCATGCACCCAACTGGTATTTTTTGGTCACATGTGAGGCATTGCCGTACTCTGGAGAAATGGGGGCACAGATTTTGGGGTGCTTTGTCTCCTTCATTCCTTGTGAAAATGAAAAATTTTGAGCCAGAACTGCATTTTTGTGTAAAAAAATGTAATTTTTCATTTTCACTGCCCAGTTGTATCAAAATTGGTGAAACCCCTGGGGGTTTGAAATGTACACTATACCCCTAGATGAATTCCCTGAGGGGTGTAGTTTGCAAAATGGGGTCACTTGTTGGGGGGTTCCACTGTATTGGTAATGCAACATAGCACCCACCATTCATTCCACCAAAATCTGTGCTCCAAAATCCAAAAATCACTCCTTCCCTTCTGAGTCCTGCCATGCACCCAACTGGTATTTTTTGGTCACATGTGAGGCATTGCCGTACTCTGGAGAAATGGGGGCACAGATTTTGGGGTGCTTTGTCTCCTTCATTCCTTGTGAAAATGAAAAATTTTGAGCCAGAACTGCATTTTTGTGTTAAAAAATGTAATTTTTCATTTTCACAGCCCAGTTGTACCAAAATTGGTGAAACCCCTGGGGGTTTGAAATGTACACTATACCCCTAGATGAATTCCCTGAGGGGTGTAGTTTGCAAAATGGGGTGACTTGTGGGGGGTTCCACTGTATTGGTGCTTTGGGAGTCTTGCTAATGCAACATAGCACCCACCATTCATTCCACCAAAATCTGTGCTGCAAAATCCAAAAATCACTCCTTCCCTTCTGAGTCCTGCCATGCGCCCAACTGGTATTTTTTGGTCACATGTGAGGCATTGCCGTACTCGGGAGAAATTGGGGCACAGACTTTGGGGTGCTTTGTCTCCTTCATTCCTTGTGAAAATGAAAAATTTTGAGCCAGAAGTGCATGTTTGTGTAAAAAAATGTAATTTTTCATTTTCACAGCCCAGTTGTACCACAATTGGTGAAACCCCTGGGGGTTTGAAATGCACACTATACCCCTAGATGAATTCCCTGAGGGGTGTACTTTGCAAAATGGGGTGACTTGTGGGGGGGTTCCACTGTATTGGTGCTTTGGGAGTCTTGCTAATGCAACATAGCACCCACCATTCATTCCACCAAAATCTGTGCTGCAAAATCCAAAAATCACTCCTTCCCTTCTAAGTCCTGCCATGCGCCCAACTGGTATTTTTTGGTCACATGTGAGGCATTGCCATACTCGGGAGAAATTGGGGCACAGACTTTGGGGTGCTTTGTCTCCTTCATTCCTTGTGAAAATGAAAAATTTTGAGCCAGAAGTGCATGTTTGTGTAAAAAAATGTAATTTTTCATTTTCACAGCCCAGTTGTACCACAATTGGTGAAACCCCTGGGGGTTTGAAATGTACACTATACCCCTAGATGAATTCCCTGAGGGGTGTACTTTGCAAAATGGGGTGACTTGTGGGGGGGTTCCACTGTATTGGTGCTTTGGGAGTCTTGCTAATGCAACATAGCACCCACCATTCATTCCACCAAAATCTGTGCTGCAAAATCCAAAAATCACTCCTTCCCTTCTGAGTCCTGCCATGCGCCCAACTGGTATTTTTTGGTCACATGTGAGGCATTGCCGTACTCGGGAGAAATTGGGGCACAGACTTTGGGGTGCTTTGTCTCCTTCATTCCTTGTGAAAATGAAAAATTTTGAGCCAGAAGTGCATGTTTGTGTAAAAAAATGTAATTTTTCATTTTCACAGCCCAGTTGTACCACAATTGGTGAAACCCCTGGGGGTTTGAAATGTACACTATACCCCTAGATGAATTCCCTGAGGGGTGTACTTTGCAAAATGGGGTGACTTGTGGGGGGGTTCCACTGTATTGGTGCTTTGGGAGTCTTGCTAATGCAACATAGCACCCACCATTCATTCCACCAAAATCTGTGCTGCAAAATCCAAAAATCACTCCTTCCCTTCTGAGTCCTGCCATGCGCCCAACTGGTATTTTTTGGTCACATGTGAGGCATTGCCGTACTCGGGAGAAATTGGGGCACAGACTTTGGGGTGCTTTGTCTCCTTCATTCCTTGTGAAAATGAAAAATTTTGAGCCAGAAGTGCATGTTTGTGTAAAAAAATGTAATTTTTCATTTTCACAGCCCAGTTGTACCACAATTGGTGAAACCCCTGGGGGTTTGAAATGTACACTATACCCCTAGATGAATTCCCTGAGGGGTGTACTTTGCAAAATGGGGTGACTTGTGGGGGGGTTCCTCTGTATTGGTGCTTTGGGAGTCTTGCTAATGCAACATAGCACCCACCATTCATTCCACCAAAATCTGTGCTGCAAAATCCAAAAATCACTCCTTCCCTTCTGAGTCCTGCCATGCGCCCAACTGGTATTTTTTGGTCACATGTGAGGCATTGCCGTACTCGGGAGAAATTGGGGCACAGACTTTGGGGTGCTTTGTCTCCTTCATTCCTTGTGAAAATGAAAAATTTTGAGCCAGAAGTGCATGTTTGTGTAAAAAAATGTAATTTTTCATTTTCACAGCCCAGTTGTACCACAATTGGTGAAACCCCTGGGGGTTTGAAATGTACACTATACCCCTAGATGAATTCCCTGAGGGGTGTACTTTGCAAAATGGGGTGACTTGTGGGGGGGTTCCACTGTATTGGTGCTTTGGGAGTCTTGCTAATGCAACATAGCACCCACCATTCATTCCACCAAAATCTGTGCTGCAAAATCCAAAAATCACTCCTTCCCTTCTGAGTCCTGCCATGCTCCCAACTGGTATTTTTTGGTCACATGTGAGGCATTGCCGTACTCGGGAGAAATTGGGGCACAGACTTTGGGGTGCTTTGTCTCCTTCATTCCTTGTGAAAATGAAAAATCTTGAGCCAGAAGTGCATGTTTGTGTAAAAAAATGTAATTTTTCATTTTCACAGCCCAGTTGTACCAAAATTGGTGAAACCCCTGGGGGTTTGAAATGTACACTATACCCCTAGATGAATTCCCTGAGGGGTGTAGATTGCAAAATGGGGTGACTTGTGGGGGAGGTTCCTAACTTTTAGCACTTATGGTGCCTAGAAACCTACATGGTGCCTAAAAAAAAATCTCATAAAAAGGAGGCTCCAAAATCAAGTAGGTGCTCCTTCTATTATGAAGCCTGTGGTTTGGTCAACGTGCACACTAGGGCCACATTTAGGATATTTTTGAAAACAAAAGAATTGGGGGAATCAATTTTTAGTCACATTTCTCTAGTAAAATCTACTGTATTCGTTAGAAAAATGTATTAAAATTGAAACTCTGCAAAAAAAAAGAAATTTTGAAATTTCACCTACACTTTGTTTTAATTTCTGTGAAACACCTAAAGGGTTAACAAACTTCCAAAATGCTGTTTTGAATACTGTGAGGGGTGCAGTTTTTGAAATGGCATCATTTATGGGGGTGTCTCACATACAAGTCCCTCAAAGTCACATCAGAACTGAACTGGTCCCTAAAAAAATCAGTGTTTGAAATTTTCTTGAAAATTTGATATTCATATTGTAAGCCTCCTAGTGTCCAAAAAAATTAAAAGGAAGTTGAAATAATGATGGAAACATAAAGTAGACATATGGTCTATGTTAGTTATTAACTATTTTGAGTGGTATGATTATTTGTCTCACAAGCAGAAAATTTAACATTTTGCAAATTGCTAAATTTTCCATTTTTTCACGATATTTTGGTATTTTTCACAAAAAAACACAGACTGTATCGACCCAAATTTACCACTAACTTGAAGTACAATGTGTCACGAGAAAACAATCTCAAAATCACTGGGATAAGTAAAAGCAAAAAAAAGTTATCACCACTTAAGTGAGACATGTCAGATTTGAAAAAAAGGGCTCTGTCATGAAGGCACAAACTGGCTCTGTCATGAAGGGGTTAAATACACATCCACACACCTCACTTTTTCACCCACATACTTACCGATCCATGATCCAGCGCTGGTCTCCCTCCTGCACAGCCGGTCAGCCCGAACTGTCAGCGGGCTGAACCGGCTTTCTCCCATGCAGATAACAGCCTTTGTTGCGCTGTCCCAGCGCGACACAGGCTGAGAGCGTGATTGGGCGATGCGTCTACATGGAGATGCATAGCTTAGCTCTGATTGGCCCAAGACGCTCTCAGCCTGTGTCGCGCTGCAACAGCGCGACACAGGCTGTTATCTGCACGGGAGAAAGCCGGTTCAGCCCGCTGACAGTGCAGGCTGACCAGCTCTGCTGCAGAGAGACAAGCGCTGGATCCTGGATCGGTTAGTATGTGGGTGTAAAAGTGAGGTGTGTGGATGTGTATGTAATAAAGTTATACTTCTCTGTGTGTGTGTTTTCTTTTAACATTCTTTTCACAGGTGGACTACAAGTCCCAGCGGGCCCATTAATGCCCCGCATGCTGGGACTTGTGGTTCTCCAAGTCCCAGCCTGCGGGGGAGGTCTGCTGGCACTGGTAGTTCTCCTGTATAAAGCAATGTTAGGATTGAAAGATTTAACCCTATCAGGCCAGCATCCACTGGCCAGGTATCCGTGTCCCTTCGCGGGCTTTACAGGTATCCGCATCCGCTCGCCACACTTCGGGCTCGGGCACTTCTATTCTCAACTCCACGCCGACGTGGATAGTGGGGGTATGAAAAGGTAGTAGGACGCTTACCGCCGCCCCACGTTTATAGTGGGGGGGTGGCGTGGGGGTGCATTTAACATTGTAAGCACCCATTAGGGTGCTTATACAATTTTTAATCGCATCGTATTGTATGGCATTGTATGCCATATACAATGTCATACAATTTTAAAATTGTATGACATTGTACAACATCGAGCACTATCGCATCGCATCGCATACCATCACATGCCTTTTGGTATGCGATGCGATGGGCACCGCTATAATACACAAGTACCCTAAATTTTATGAAAGATCAAATAAAAGTTATATTTTATGTATCTCTCCTTTGGTGCACCACATAGACATACTCCAGACATACTCCAGTTTTTTTTTGTTCTTCACAAAATCATCCTTTTGCTCTAAACTCATGTCCATGGGTAGCACACCCTTATTGTAATGGTACATGGTCCAAATATTACAAAAATCTAAGGGGTCACTAAACCTATTTAGAATCTTACTCCCCTGTGCGATTAACACCTTCCATTTTTGTGTGGTTTTAAAAGCAGTTTGGCCTGGGAGCCATGGGTCTAGCCTGGGAGATAGTGGGGATTGCTTAGCCAGTGCCAGCGGGATCCTCTGCTGGGGATAGCTTGCTCACTCAACCGCAGGAATGGAATTAGCAGGAGTCTCTGGAGATGAACGGAACCAGGTAAGTAGCAGCAGCAGCAGGATACTAGGAGATGGTATCGCTGGAGACTGGATAGCCAGGAGCCTTGGGAACTTCTCTGACACAGGAGTACACTCAGGGAACAGATGAAAGCAATTGTTCAAGGAAAGGAAGTTAGGCCCAAGGCCTGATCTATATCCCCTTGCCTGTTTGTGAGTGGAGGCAAGCCGCAGCATCAATCAAAACCAGGAAGTGTCAGTGTACACCTTTGGTTCTGATACAGGTGTACAATTCAAAATTCAGACCAGCGGTCAGTGTGATTGGTTTGCACATTGCTGGTCACAGGTGTCATGGCAGCGCCCATGCCGCACGGGTCTGGCATGAGACTGGCAGAGGGCATCACCAACTGCTCACGGAGGCACAGGGGACATTACACCATGATCCACCAACGGAGGTGGCACAGGCATTGGACCGGCAGCACAGGGCAGACCACCGTGAAGGTAATGGATCTGGTCGCAAACGGGGCTGCGCACCACGGTTTGTGACATACTGTATATGGCTATAATATCCATATTTCCAAAAAGAGAATAATAGGATACAAGTATATATATATATATATATATATATATATATATATATATATATATAGGCAGTCCAGAACACTGTGTGCACTCCCACGGACTTCCAAAAAAGACTCAGACACAAAGAGCAACTGTGCTGACGTTTCGGGATTTAATTCCCTTTCTCAAAGCAAAACTGGTGCAAGACAATAAGAAGGTGTAACAAACTCACCTATATAGATGTGAGGAAGGTCAGCCTGTCCCCCCGACACCGCCCGCTATCGTCTCTGGTCCGGCCTGGGTAACCCGGAAGTGCGTCACTGCGCTGTCCCGTCGCCGGGATCCGGCAGCGCAGCGTCCATAGCAACCGTAGCGTCCTCCCGGCTGGTCTCCAGGAGGCGTCAGTCTGAGCGTGTGTCCTGGTTGTCAGGGTGACGGCACTACAAAGCAAAAACATACAATTACGTGGTGCCAAGTGTATATGAAAAGCAGTGAGACATATTCACTCGATCAATTTCTAAAAGAGATGCATAATGGTGACCATATGTAACAGTGATGTAATATATACAAAAAGTGAAAAATATGGCATAGCACATTGACTATGGAAAAAGTGAAAAAAAGGGGATGTCAAAAAAGTTTTTTTTGAAGAAGTTTTTTTTTAAGAAGACTCCCAAACAATGGGGAGGGTAAGGAGGGGAGGCTGTGGGGAACAATTATAGGAACACATTGTACGTTATTTGTTCATTAAGCCCTTTGGGGCTCATAGTGTCCAATTCATGGATCCATTTCGTCTCCAATTGGAGCAGTTTTCTTCCTCTGTCACCTCCACGGATGTCCTTGGGGACTTGGTCTATGGCCATGTATGGAAGTGTGGCCAAATTATGTTTCTCCAGCAAGAAGTGCATTGCTACCGGTTGGTCACTGTCTGCTTTTTCAAATGCTTTTTTGATGGCTGACCGGTGTAAAGCCATACGGGTTTTCATGGTTCTTATAGTTTTGCCTACGTAGCAGAGGCCACATGGGCATTTTATGAGATACACCACATGGGTGCTGGTACATGTCAACGGTATACGTATTGTGTATTTTCTCCCAGAATGGGGATGGAAGAAGCACTTTCCAGAAATCATGTAGCTGCAAGTGGTGCAGCCCACACACTTGTAGTAACCACCAGGTCTGGTGCGGGTGAGTGGTTTTGCCCTCTTGGTCACATCCATTTTGACCAGCATGTCCCTTAGGTTTTGACCCCTGGTATAACACGGCATGATTTGGGTATATTTGAGTTGTTGAAGATCTTTATCTCTCTGTACCATTGGCCAGAGGGTTTTGGATGTATTGCGGATTGCTTCATCAGCTGAATTGAAGCTGCGAACCCAATGTATTTTGTCTCTTTTTTTCTCCTCAGGGGGAGTTGAGGATATCTTCAGGAGGTCGGTCCTAGGGATTTTTTCAACTTTTTCGAGGGCTTGTTGGATCAGGTTATGAGGGTAGCCTCTATCTCTGAATTTGGAGGACATCTTGGTCAGATTCTCAGTGAGTTTCTCTGACTCACTAGTGATCCTCTTAACTCGTAGTAGTTGCGAGTATGGTAGGCTCCTCTTAGTGCACCCTGGGTGATGGCTATCCGCCGCTAAAAGTGTATTGCGGTCGGTGGGTTTCTGGTATATGTCTGTTTCAATTTTCCCGTCCTTGATGTAAATATGTACATCTAGGTAATGTACCTCCATGAGACTCATCTGGAACGTAAACTTGATGGGACAGTCACGGTTGTTAATAGACTCCATGAGATTGCGAAAAGACGACTCTGTCCCTTGCCAAAGGAGCAGCACGTTGTCTATGTAGCGACAGAAGAAGAGCAGGTTGTCCTTAATTCCTGGAGAAAAGAACATCTCCTGTTCGATGGCATGCATATATACATTGGCGTACGAGGGTGCGACGGGCGAACCCATCGCACACCCCGTACGCTGAAGGAAGAACTCGCCATCGAATAGGAAATAGTTTCTGTAAAGAATAAGTTCCAGTAACCGCATCATGAATTCAGAGTGCGGTCCCTGGTATGTCTGGTTGTTCTCCATCATGTGGCGCATGGCTTCCAGTCCTTCGATATGAGGTATGCTTGTATATAAATTGGTTATGTCCAACACACATAGCCAGGTGCCTGTAGGAATGTCCCGTATCTGATTTAACTTCACTAGTAGATCTGTCGTGTCACGTAAATATGTGTTTTGGGTTTGTACTCATGGCTGAATGAAGTGGTCCAGGAATAAGGCTGGTTTGCTGTAAAGAGATTCTCTAGCCGAAATTATTGGCCTCCCAGGTGGTCTAGTAGGATGTTTATGTATCTTTGGAAGACAATATATTATTGGTACCACTGGGAACTCAGTCTTTAGATATTCAGCCACTTCAAGGGGGATGGTTCTGTGACTCACCGCTTGATCCACAATGGTGTCCAATTCATTTTTAAATTTCTGGGTAGGGTTGGATTTCAGGCGTAGATATACATTTTTGTTGTTAAGTTGAGAGTACATCTCGGTTTTATAGTCCTGTAGGGTCTGGAGAACAATATCGCCGCCTTTGTCCGCGGGTAGGATCATGACCTCGTTTAGAGATTTAAGATGTTTAATGGCCTTCCATTCTGCCCCAGAAAGATTGGAGTGAGGTTTGACAGTCTGCATAGTGGGAACTTGATAGTTAAGTGTTTTAATAAAACTGGCAATGGAGGTATTAGAAGAAGACGGATCGAATTGAGATTTCTTTCTGAATTTAGAGAATTTATTGATGACCGTGGTCGAGTCTTTGTCTTTAAAGAAATCTCTGAGTTTAAGTTGGCGGTGTAATCGGGTCGTTTCAATGTGCCATTGAAGGTCTTTAAACTTATTCGTAGGGACGAATGACATCCCTCGGTTGAGGACGGATTTCTCAGCAGCTGAAAGTTCAATGTCAGTGAGGTTAAATATGGCACTTATTTCCTGCCTTTTTTCTTGGAGCTTGGTGCGCTTGCACTGCCCCCCCTCTTCGGACTGGTCTGTTTGCCCCCCGCGCGCTGCGCGGGTCTTTACCCCTAAAGGGGGTTTCTGGACATTGAAAGGTTTGGCTGAAGGTCCCTCATTTGCGGATGACTGAGAGTCACTAGATGTATCATAGTTACGATTCCTTCTGGAAGTAAATTTCCTGGGACGAGAGGATGGGAGTCTGTTTGCGTTGGTGCCAGTGAGCCAGGTGAATACATTGGCTTCAGCATAATCTCTATTTACTGTATCAAATTTTTTTCTCTTAAATGCAGTCAGCTCTTTCTTGTAGGTAGAGATTTGTTTGTCCAATTTATCGATCCAATCACAAGACTTGTCAGCAATGAGTGCCTCTTTGTGTTTACTTTCATACTCTTTCCATTTATCTTTAGCCATGGCCATCTCCATTGCAGTCTCCTCGACTACTAGAGTCATGAGGTCGAAAGAGCAGTTATTGAGTATTGCTACCCAGCGGCGGCAAAACTCATTGTTGAACCTCCCAATGGTCGGGGTGTTCTTGACTCGGAACCCCCTAGGAATTTTTTTCTCACGAATGTATTCGGAGAGGGTAACTCCGTGCATTAAAAAGTCTATTTCTCTCTTCTTGATTTTGAAGAGACCATTGTATATCTCATCCGCAGAGAGATCTCCTGTCACATCTGCCAGCCGTTCTTTAAAGAGCACTGACTCCATTTCACTATCTGAGAATCTCAGTCTGTCACCCAGGGGAAGATTGATTCTATGATGTGCCCGCTGGTCTCTCCCTTCATCCTCTCGGTCCATTGTAGTGGGCGTGAGGGAAGTGAGCGTGGGTAAAATTGCACTTGCTGTACCTTCTGTCCCCTATCGTGGGGCAAACAGCAAGGGTATACACTTATCTGCACGTGTGTCAGTGCTATGAAGAAATCACTCCATCTGATAGATGCAGAGGGAACTGGGTGGTGGGTGCCTTGTCCAGGTTGCAGCTCCCTTGTGTGTGAGAAGCCAAACCAATATGTTGGATCCTTGCAGACCGGCACTCCAAAATCTCCCTGTGTGTATGCGCCGGGGTGCTCACAAACAAAAGCATACAGGCAGTCCAGAACACTGTGTGCACTCCCACAGACTTCCAAAAAAGACTCAGACACAAAGAGCAACTGTGCTGACGTTTCGGGATTTAATTCCCTTTCTCAAAGCAAAACTGGTGCAAGACAATAAGAAGGTGTAACAAACTCACCTATATAGATGTGAGGAAGGTCAGCCTGTCCCCCCGACACCGCCCGCTGTCGTCTCTGGTCCGGCCTGGGTAACCCGGAAGTACGTCACTGCGCTGTCCCGTCGCCGGGATCCGTCAGCGCAGCGTCCATAGCAACCGTAGCGTCCTCCCGGCTGGTCTCCAGGAGGCGTCAGTCTGAGCGTGTGTCCTGGTTGTCAGGGTGACGGCACTACAAAGCAAAAACATACAATTACGTGGTGCCAAGTGTATATGAAAAGCAGTGAGACATATTCACTCGATCATTTTCTAAAATAGATGCATAATGGTGACCGTATGTAACAGTGATGTAATATATACAAAAAGTGAAAAATATGGCATAGCACATTGACTATGGAAAAAGTGAAAAAAAGGGGATGTCAAAAAAGTTTTTTTTGAAGAAGTTTTTTTTGAAGAAGACTCCCAAACAATGGGGAGGGTAAGGAGGGGAGGCTGTGGGGAACAATTATAGGAACACATTGTACGTTATTTGTTCATTAAGCCCTTTGGGGCTCATAGTGTCCAATTCATGGATCCATTTCGTCTCCAATTGGAGCAGTTTTCTTCCTCTGTCACCTCCACGGATGTCCTCTGGGACTTGGTCTATGGCCATGTATCGAAGTGTGGCCAAATTATGTTTCTCCAGCAAGAAGTGCTTTGCTACCGGTTGGTCACTGTCTGCTTTTTCAAATGCTTTTTTGATGGCTGACCGGTGTAAAGCCATACGGGTTTTCATGGTTCTTATAGTTTTGTTTTTGTTTTGGCGGTGTGTGTTCAAACCTAAATCTAAAGTTGTCTAACTTTGCTGGCTACATGCAAAATCAACCATCATTTATCCTGTATAGAAAAACCACCCACTCAAATCTAAATTTTCCTAAATTGTTTTTATTTAGTGTGAACTTTGCATATATAATCATAAAGGCCTAACCCAAGATTTATCTATTTTACATTTTTTTATTTAATCTACAGTAGTTTGGGGTTTGGGATTGGCCAAGCTAATATTGGTATTTTACATAATGCTCTCCACCAACATCAGCATACCTTCCAACTGTTTTCGCGGGACCATCCCATTTTTCCTGATGGTCCATCACCCAACCCGGGTATGGCAGTGCCCTGTGGTGATGAAGGGGCAGTTGGGAGTCTCCCCTGTTACCCTCTGAGCATTGTATATTCATGTCTATTCATGGCAGGCAGTGGTTATAGCTAAGAGCTCACAGAGCTCTGGCCATACCCCCAGTCATTGAAATGGGGGGCATGGGCTCATGGGAGCATCATCCCCGCAAAGCCACACCCCATTTAGAATAGGCCATGCACCGTTACTGGAAAAAGCAAGGAGCAGTGAGATTGGTTGAGAGCTACATGGCAATGATAAAGTACAAATGTGAAGCTTTGAAGAGAGATGGAGAGTTTAATAAGGAGAGAAATCCAGAGGTAGGAGGTAAAACAGAAAAAGCTGGGTGGCAGGAGTGGGAGGAAGTAATCAGTTGCAAAAAAAGGTTGCATTCATTTGTGGAGAAGAAGTGTGTAGAGCGATTAGTTCATAGATGTAAGTAGGAGAGGATTGGATGAGGGCTTTGTAATGGAGTATGAGGAGCTTGAATTTGGTTTCAAAGGGGAAGGAAAACCAGTGTAAAACATGTATTGTAGTAGAGGCCAGGCGATGTAGTAAGTTTGGAGAAGAAGATGAGCCAGGAAGCAATATTAAGGACAGATTGGATTGGAGAGATGTGAAAGTATGGGAATCCAGTTAGGATGAGGTTACAATAGTCCAATCTGGAGCTTATCAATGAATAAATGATAGTCTTGTCTCAAGAATGAGAAAGGGTCTGATCTTAAATACAAATTCTGAGATTCAAACAGCAGGACTGTGAAAGGTACTGAATGTATGCTTTTTAAAGGACTGAGTCAAAGATTACTCCAAAACAGTATACTCAGGGGCTATAGTGGTTGCTTGTGCTGTCAATAGATAATGAAATTATGAGAGATGAGGTTATTTGTGGGGGAGGCTCAGTCTTAAACTTGTTAAGTTTAAAAAAATAAATAGCAAAGAGATTGATATAAGTGTGGAACGATGGGAGAGGACATGAAAGTAAAGGTAAATGTGGGTCTCATCAGCATAGAAATGATATTGCAGTCCAAAAGGACTGATAAGCCCCCTAAAGAGAATATTATATATATATATATATATATATATATATATATATACAGAGAGAGAGAGAGAGATGATAGAGGTGCAGAACAGAACCTTGAGAGACACCTACAGTACAGTACCATTAGTGGAAGTGGGGGGTGGATTCATAAGAGGAAATGGAAAAAGAATGGTCACAGAGGTAGTAGGACAACCAGGAAAGTGCAGTACATTACAGTACAAACCAAAATAGAAGAGGATTTAAAGTAGGAGAGGGTGGTCCATATTCTCAAAAGCAGCTGTAAGGTTGAGAAGTATAACAGAGAGATATTAATGGACTTTCTATATGTCAGCAAGGAGATCATTGGGGCAGTTTCAATAAATCTGAGATGTAGGAATCCAGACTGAAATAGATCAAGCAGGTAGTAGAAGCTCAAAAAGTTAGCCAGAAACTATGAGAAGATAGATGAGGCACAAGTTGGAAAAAGTGTTAGGAACATGGGGTGTTTTTTTTAAGAATTGGCAAGATCAGAGCATGTTTGTTTGCAGAGGGGACAGTGTTATAAAGGGGGTTATTCTAGTCCATTCTTTCTGACAAAATCCTTCTTAGATGGACAAAACCATGTGCACTGCGGGTGGGGCAGATGTAACTTGTGCAGAGAGAATTAGATTTGGGTGGGGTTTTTCTTCAAAGTGAGATCTATATTGAAGTGTAAAATCATGCAGTCAGTATTTTCCCTGCACAGAAACAAAATAACTCACCCAAATCTAATTCTCTCTGCACATGTTACATCTGCCCCCCTGCAGTGCACATGGTTTTGTCCATCTAAGAAGGATATTGTCAGAAAGAATGAACTAGAATAAACCCCAAAGTGTCATATAAAGGAGAGATGAAAGAGACAGGTGAGATAATAAAATGAAACAGGGGAGATGTAACAGAGAAGGTTGGAGGTCATATGGTCAAGTACTGTAGGTGAGTTAGAACAGTGTAGGACTGGACAACTTCTGCAGATACAGGAAATATATCAGAGTTGGTAAGATGATGGAAAGGGGTGTTCTGTGAAAGGAGGGGTGTTGTACTGAATTTCTATTGGAATATGATGTCTTGATATGTTTAAAATACACCATTATTACCTGTACACTGTACATTGATATCATACATTTGAAATGGAGAGCTTTTTGGAACTCTGGAGGTTATTCTGGTTGGTGTGAAAATTTCCGAATTCTTTTGGAGCGGTCCGCACGCCACACTGTGAGGAGCTCGTATGAAGAAACGCCCACCGGTCCTCCGCATTCGGACGGACTCACACTTTAAGAAGAGGGCGTGTTTACGGATGACATCCAAACCTTGCGTGTGCGGTGGACACACACATATTCTGCACGGTCTTACAGCATCTGCACGGTCTTACCGCGTCAGAACGGATGGGAACCTGCCCGTACGCACCGATGTGGTGTATTGTCGCAAAACTAACCACTATTATCTGTACTCAGAAATCGGTCACATGACCCACTTATGCAATTAGCCAACCTACCAACCATTAAAAAGTGTTTGTTTGGAATTGGAATCAATTAAATCCTAATAGATACTTAAACACATTACTACCACATCCATTACAGACATTAACCCTTACATCATGTGAAGTGCTATTTATTCATTTTCACTCCTTGTATCTAGGTTTTATGTATGCATATTATATCATAATTGCACGTCAAATGCAATATTCTACAATGTGCAAATTATTACTAAAACATACTAAAGCAAACTTACCAACAGGTATAAACACAGTGTGTATGTGTATTTTGTTGTTTTGATAATGTAAATTGATCTACAATTATAGTATATTTGTGTATTGCAAGGATCTGCACACTACAATAACATACATCTATATACAGTATGTACCTTTTGCTACTGAAAAATATTCTAAACAATTTACACATATACTGTTTAATGTTAAAAAAAACACACAGACAACTTCTAACTGTGAACAACTATTTATTTTTTACAGTAAATTTAGAAAACTCAAAAATAGAAAAATAAAACTTTATAGCAGGAGATCAGTTAAGTACTGCAGGTCTGCAAGGATGAGGTGTAGGTGGTTCCTCAGTCGCAGGAGGGCCCCACGGACACCCTCATCTGCTTGGGTAGGCTCATCTGTGGGCATGTTAAAGGAGGTAAAATTAGTAATGATATTCATGAATACATTTAACATAGTCATACATAAATCTAATAAATGCAAGGTGACATGTATATATATATATATATATATATATATATATATATATATATATATATATAGACACATATATAAATATATATGACACATACATATATACATACATGCATACATACTAGATGGAAAGCCTGTTTTTGTCCCTCTACCCTTGACTCTGTAGAAGATCTCACAGTCATAGTGCTCCTTCTGAATCACAACCCACCCATGACTAAGCTATGAGAAGCATGTAATGAGCTCCACCAATAACAACTCATCAAAAACTGCTCAGTGTCTGTTTTCTGATGCAACGTGGCATGGGACATACTCAACTCTCAGGAATGCACAGTACACTTGTGCAATCATGGATGGCTTGGCTGCTGATGGTCTGCTCCATAAATCATTGTCATATTGCCAGTTAGGTCAAGCTGCAGCACTAACCCACTCCCATGCACAAAATCATTATTAAGACAAAATCTTCCAACAATTATGTTGCAAAAATACATGCCAACCACAGGGGGTGGCTAGCTAGAGGAGGGCCCAGGGGCACTGACCACTTGTGACTCCATTCTAAGCCACGCCTGTCCATACTCCATTTATGCCATACTTAATCTAGTTTAGAAATATCAATCAACTGTAAACTCTATTCACCTATATGAGGCTACAGATTGTACACTTGCAGCAGGGGCATGTAACCCTTAGATGAGCAAGTCATCCCTTTAATCCAGGATCCAGATTAACTACACAGGTTCAGGGGCAGTTAAAATCGAGCTGAAAGCCATCCCCAGAACCTGTGTAATTAAGATGTGTCAAGGATGAAAGGGATGACCTGGTCACCCTATCTAACCCCTAAGTGTGTCTGTTGGTACCCAGTTTGTTTTATGACTTTATACTATTGTAAAACACAATTGAATCACCAGTGCTACATAACAAATAGTAGTCCAAAAAATGAATAATGATGCATTATGTATACATACCACTTTCCTCCGCCTGCACCACCTCACAGGCCTCCTCCTCCTCCGGCTCGACCTCCTCCACTTCATCCCTGGCCTCCTCCACCGCCACCACCTCCTCCTCCACTTCCTCCACTTCCTATGCCACCACCTCCTCCTCCAATTCCTCCACTTCCTCCACTTCCTCCCCTTCCTCCGGCACCTCCTCCGCCTCCACTTCCTCCGGCTCCTCCTCTGCCATCACTTCCTCCGGCACCACCTCCTCCTCCATCTCCTCCGGCACCTCCTCCCGGGCCTGCCCCGCCTCTGCCTCCTCCCGGGCCTGTCGTGTTCGATCCCGTGCTGTGTTGGAGAAAACAACCATTAGTGCCAATTAAGGGTCATTGGGGCAGATGTATTAAGCCTTAACAAGCGATAAATGCGTGATAAGTAGAGATAAATGTCCAGCCAATCAGCTCCTTGCTGACTTTTTTCAAACACAGCCTGTAACATGGCAGTTATGATGTGATTGGATGGACGTTTATCTTTCCTTATCACCCTTGCCCCTTGCATTTATCTCTTGTTAAAGCTTAATACGTTTGGCCCATTGTATGCATCACAATCAATAATCCTATAGAATTACATATTATATCCACATGACTGCATGTCAAAGAGGAAGTAGCACACATATAGTGTATGGCATGTTAAACTCATGATCAGCCAGTTTACCTTATTGACTTTAAAAAGTTCATGTAAGCAATCATGTAAAAATGTGCATTCATTGTGTAAACACTCACATTGAGCAATTCTGCCCCTGATTTGCTGGAGCAAATCTGGCTGTTGCCTCCGGAGGTCTGGCCATCGCCTCTCCAGCTGGGCGATGGTCCTCCGCACCTGGGTGCGGGCGAATATTCGGCGGCGGGCCGCTGCATAAGCACTACGCTTCTGGCGATTTGTTATAAAAGGCCCCGCCATAACGGAGACCAATGTCCTAAGCTCCGCAGGCGAAAATGGGGCTGCTCTGCCATAGGCCGCCATCTTAGCAATGGCACAATACAACCAATCATGTCCTGTAATTGGTTGTTCACAGTGAAATTTGTTAATAATTTTATTGATCATTTTAACATTAACAGCGTGTATGCGCCACAACAAACGGCTAAAACATTGCATAGCCAAACAACACTTGCTGTAGGTTGGCATCGCTGAGCTAACCTTGGCAGTACTTAGTATATTCAAAACAGACCGGGTGAAAGAAGTTTGAAAACCAATGTAATCACTAAACATGGCAGAAAACAACAGGTGAAATAGTGTGCCACAATATACAGTTACACATATCTGTACAAGGTACTACATTAGTCAGCCTTAGTGGTCAGAAAGCAATACACCACTAACATACAAAACAGTGCTATACCTTTTCCCTTTCCCATGGTGCCATTTATGTACCTAGCATCAAGGCAATATTTATAGGCCTATCACATGTGATTTGGATGCAAGCACTGATTACTAATGCATGAGTTGTGGACTGGATTAACATATGGAATGGGTTAGTGTCATTTGTTGTACATACCAAACAAGTGCACAGTACAAATGAACATTCACATATAGATTTTATGTCTGGCCAAAGTTGTAGGTGTTTATTGGTGTTCAAATCTGCCAATAAGTACAAAATCAGACTTTGAAAGTATGCCTGGTTTTGTACTTTTGTTTGTCCGCTGGTATGGTCGTTGCCTAAGCGCCGCACGGTGTATGTAGCCATACGGAACGCTGCCGCAAAGAACGCAGGGTGTGGCTGATGTACGCCAATGACAGAAATGTGTATATAAAGGTGTGCTAGAAAAACAAAATGGTGTTGCAAACATGTCTGGTTCTCAATCAGAGGGAGAACAGGAGTATCAGGGCCTCCTAGCTCGCCTGGACTCCAGCACCTTCTATGTGCCCCTCACCAGATACCAGCCATTGGGAGGTGAGCAGGCAGCTGGGCCATCAACAGCAGGCCAATCGACAGATGCCCAATCTGCAGCTGGGCCATCTTCTGCCTCAGCAGAATCATTGGGAACACAGCCGGTGGCTTCCCAAGAGAGTAGCCTGGCCAGCACTTCAAGTACAGTGACTGGTGGCCGTGGGCGTGGCCGAAAGAGGCCAACAGAGGAACATGGCATTCGAACCGCAGGAGCTTGCCATACTGGTACCCCGTGCACGGGATTGGATAGAGTGTCCACAGGAGAGGTTGACACACACAAGGAGATGGAAGATTTGGGAGGACATAACTGTGGAGATTAATGCGGTAGCTCCACAAGTTCATGAGGCGGAGCATGTGAAGAAGAAGCAAGTTCAAGTGTGTTAAATTTGAGCAGAACAAGACCAGTAATGTTTTTTATTAGATGTTAGATGGAGTTGGTAAATGGTCGGTCACGTTGCTAGGAGCAACAGACATGATTGCCATGTCACAGTCTATATTTATTGTAGGGTGAGTGTGAATGTATCTTCTAAGGGTTGGTTTTATAGTTTAACATAATGTAAGTTATGTGGAATGAAGCACATGTTGTAATCTGTAGCAGATTGCAATGGATGCTACATCAAACGTCAGGAGTGACATGTAATAATATGTAAACTTTGGTTGCAGGTGGCATGACTTCAAAACCAACCTCAAGAAGAAAATGGCCAAACGGTGGGAACACAGCCACACCTCTGGGGCTGGCCCCATGCTAGGCCGCCTGAAGCTCACCCCCCTGGAGGAGATGGCTGAGGGCTGTATAGCAATGGAGGAGGTCCGGGGGGTGAGCAACATGGAAAGTGAGGCCCCAGTGGACGTTTTTGCTGCTGATTTAGAAGGTAATTTGTTTGCATGGCATAAGTGGTTTGTACAAATTTTCAAGGAATGTGTTGTAATTGTAAGTTTCTCTTTCAGCAGCATCCCCACCATTTGGTCGTCAAACTCTTGAGGAGGCGGAGGAGTCAGTGCCACCTGCCACCAGTGGCAGCCATGTGCAGCAGCAGCCAACGGCCACACAGGATTTGGACAGGTGGGTGCAGATGCTTGGGCAGATTCGCCAGCAGGGAGAGTTAGCATCAGAGCGGCTGCGTAGGACCGTGGAGGTCATGCAGGGTATTGTCAGCACCCAGCAGGCAATAGCTGGGAGCCAGCAGGCAATTGCTGAGAGCCAGCAGACAATTGCTGACACCCAGCAGGCCATGGCTGCCACCCAGCAGGACATAGCTGCCAGCCTGCAGGTGCTGGCAGATCAAGCCCTGCGCCAAAATGACCTCCTCCTCCACCATAATGAGCTTATGGTGGAGCTAGTTACCACCAATAGGGCCCTATTGTCAGTCGTTTCTGGTGCATTTCCAACACCAGCACTCCCTGCTGGCAGAAGGGGAACACCATCCCCCCCTTCAACAGCATCTGCTCCACCTGCCCCACCATCCCAACGTGGCCGTGGCCGAAGAGCTGCTGCACGTGGCAAGGGCCCTACCACGGCCAAAAAGTCCCGCAAATGAACTTGTGTCCGCATTAATCTCCACCCTTATGTCTTCCCAAATCTTTCATTTAGCTGTGTGTGTCAGCTTCCTGTGTGCAACCCAATCCCGTGCACAGGGTACCCACATTTGCCCTCAGTTCGAATGTTTTGTTTGGTTCCCCTGTTGCCCTCTTTCGGCTACCATTACTGTCTGCTGTACTTGAAGTGTTGGTGCTATACTTTTCTTGTGAAGCCACCTGATGTGTTCCTAATGATTCTGCTGTGGTTATGTATGCAAAGAATACATCTGTGGTTTTTTTTTTGTTTTTTTTAAATTCCTGTTATGGTAACTTTAATTTTTGGCATGTGCCAAAGAACATGCTTTTAAAATGTTATGTTTTAAATCTTCCTGTAATAATTTTTTCTTTTTATCCCCAAATGTGTGCTGTTATTGGTGAATGTAAAAGTGACATATACATTTATATTAGTGATAGCAAGTTCTGTCCATTGCTTGCAGTGTAAATGTGTGTAAAAAATGCAGCCGTGATTTCAGCATATATTTGTGTGTTTTGTAATGGTCCATTTAAGCTGCAATGGTTCCAATTGAAGCAATGAAAAGAGTGTAATTAATGAGTAATGAGTAAAGGAGTGGATTGTATTGTGTTCAGCTGACATTGGTTCAGGTGCGGCCATACTGATTGGGCGTTCTGAATGCCTAGCGCATGACCGAGTGGTGTCCGCAAAGCAATACTTGCTTATGAAGACCGCATATTTCCTGCCTTTTGGTTCGTGTGCAGTCGGTGTTCTGTCCGAATGCACGCCTACCAGAATTAGTGCAGTCCCTTGTGTATGCCCATGTTTACGCCCAATTTAACCCACTTTGAAACTACGCCCCTGTGTACTTCCGAATGACGCCCATATTACGCCCATATTTCCCGAGTGAATATGGTGCACTTTTATGTATGCTATTAGTGAGAACGAGTACGGAGACCTTGCGGGGCACATGCGCATAGCGTTGCCCACGCATGCGCAGAAGGCTAAAAAGTGCCATCCGAAAGAATTCGGAAAATTACGCATCAACCAGAATAAGGCCCTCTGTCACAGAACGTATAATTCTCTTCTGGAGAATCTCTTCTTTTAAAACAGAGAATTTTAGAACAACATTTTCAAAATCTATGGTCATATTGTCTAGTGCATATTTGAGTTTACGGTATATTGACTTAGCAGTTATTCTTATCAAATGTTTATTCTAGATCTTGTAGACAGATTTGTAAACAGTTTACAATAGTTTACATGTTTGTTCTCAGCATTCAAAGATAAAAGTTGCCCAAATAAAAATCCAAGTTTTTCAAAAGAAAGCAATATTCAATCTACAATTCTTTTTATAAATAAATTCACTCACTTCACTTTCAGGTGTAAATGAACTGCACTGCAAAAGGCATCAGTTTCAACAGAAATCTTGAAATGTCTTTCAGATGCCACATTTTTAATCACATCTTCCACAGCTTTTGGTACAACAACAACAACAACAACTTTTACTGTCTCTGATTTATTTAAAAAAAAAATCTTTGCATTCTTAAATCTTTCAGAATTTCTGGTTAAGCTTTTGTCACAATCTGTACCATTAAAGTATAGCTGGAGTTATGTTGAACAGTGTGGTATACATGTGCAAACTCCACAGCTGTTACCTGGAGAAGAAAAGTCATAATATTAGACAAAATATGCATATGAACTAGGCTAATAAAATGTAATTTTTTTTTTAGAAACTATAAATAAATAAAGTTTCTGGATTGCACAATCTGGTAGCTATTTAACTGTACTATATGCTGAAATATTTAAATAATGATCTGAATTCAAAGGTGGTTGCAATGCAGACATGTGTGCAGTTAAGGATTATTTTTTGTATTGCCCCTGCATCAGAGTCAAATTTGTGGTAATTGATTAGTTACAGACGCCGAAGTGAGGATTTGTTCACAAAATATGTAATAAGCAGTTATTAATGTTTTAAGGGAATGTTAGGGGAATGTTTGAGCCTGAAATTGCATCATCTTATGCCCTGCATGCATGCAAATACTCAGATATAAATGCATCTGTGTTCTGTGAATCAGGCCCAATGCATTAGATTTATTCTTTGAAAACTGATAGAAGGAGGGAGTCTTCATTTTATGGGCAGTATGGGTGTGTAATGGTTAGCATTACTGCCTCACAGCACTGAGGTCTTGGGTTTGATTCCCATAATGGCCCCTAACTGTGCAGATTTTGTATATTCTCCCCATGCTTGCGTGGGTTTCCTCCGGGTACTGCGGTTTCCTCCCACAATGCAAAAATATACAGGCAGGCTAATTGGCTCCCAACAAATTAACCCTAGAATGTCTGTGTGTGTGTGTGTGTACATTTGGTAGGAAATATAGAGTGTAAGCTAAACTGGGGCAGGGACTGATGTGAATGTTTAAATATTCTCTGTAAAGCGCTGCAGAATATGTGTGCGCTATGTAAGTAACTGTTAATAAATAAATACATTTTCAATCATAAATACAGTTAAATCATGGCAAACTTATCATATTCCATCCATTTTCTAAGATTTTGTTACAGTATTTGCTAAATAGATCCTCCTTCAAGAGTAAAGACTGTAATACAATTTAAGATAATTTATTGAAAAAGTATGATACATTTTCAATGATTATTGCATAGATCAGTTGTTCCCAAACTAGGTGCCATGGAACCAAGGCACTTTGCTGGGGTTTCGGCACTTTGCAGGGATTTCACAGGGTTGACACAAACCAAATAATCAAATTATTACTCTACTTGGACTTAATTGAGTCTCAGTTCAGAATCACTTTGGAGTTTCTCAGTGGAACTGATTCCTAGCTCAGGTCTTTTGTTAGTGCAGAACTCGCATTAAAAAACAGAACTATGGTTTAGGATTGTATTAAAATAGGTCCAAATTAAAGTATTGATATTTATACATTTTTTTTCAATGATTTTCAAATCAAAATACAATGATAAATTGGAATCAAATGCAAAACCAATCCATGCACATTTCTGTCAGGAACAAGCCTGTCCCAATGATATTCTATCTCCCATTCAGACCTATATCTTGGTTGTCTCTTACATTTCACAGATGCTCTGCCTCTTCTAGACATTGAATAAAGCAATTTCTGAATTCAAAGGACAGCAATTAGGAGTAGATATCGTTATGGTGGAGAAGCCGTATCAGCACACGTTATGTGCAATGATACCTCATCAGGCAGAGACAGTGCATCAGCGCTGTCTCCAGGAGGGGACATCACCAGAATGGTGCTTCAGCCAACTAGCTCCCATACTTTTTCAAGGGTATGGCAAGGGCAAGGAGCAGGCACTCTGCAGTCTGCAGGTTTGTTCTTATGGATACGCATGTGACTCAGTCATGCTGAGGCTACACAAGGCTAGCAGTATGAGCAATCCATAGGTCAAAAGCATTGATGCACAGGCTTGGAGGCAGAGCTCTCAGTTCGACCCAACATACAGACACACCAGTCATCGCCGGGCACTGGTAGCAGACCACTGTGAGGCCATAGTAGACAGTAACACCAAACCTAAAAATTCCACAAAATGCGTCTCAAATTGAATCTATATTATATGAAGCATGTCTTTGTTACTTTGTTATATTACAGGACTATACTGTATAATACAATATGGGTCCATCACAGAATTAGCAGATGTTTTTGCAAAGACTTGGATTTTGCAATATATCTAGCCGGATCTTCTCCTGCCTTGTAACTTTCCACTGCGACTTACTGCCTTTATGGCCTATTTTCCTCTTCTGCACCTTGCACATCATTGAATACAGATAAATTAATTGACAAAACAGACACACACCACATTAAAAATTACAGTAGGATCATACACACAAAAATGACAATAAGTAAATCAATACTGTTTACTGTAGAATACCAAACTATTCATAAAACCTTTAAGGAATAAGACTACTATGTATAATAAGATACCTCAACAATCTCAAAATTCAAAAGTACAGTATTTACTGACATCCAACTCTGAAATCTTCTATCAGCTAATGTACAGTAGATGGACAGTCTGTTGTCATATGCATGGCCAATGTAAAACAACCAACCAGGGCATTTAAACAAACATTGCTTTTTTTCAGGAAACTAGCTGCATCTTTGGGTTTTAAAACCACTTTCATCAAAGGAATTGGCAAACATTGCTGGAGGTTTTAATTTACACCTTCGAAATTGCAAGATGGCTGATTAAGCAACTTCATGGCAAAATTATAAGAAATGTTTGTTTATTGTAAAAACCTCAATGAAAATGATATTTTCACTTGTGTGTATTTTTTTTTGTAATGTAATGTGACGATGCCAAACTTCTCAGTAGCTGGAGATAAGACCCCATCACTTCTTGTTTTGCACCACAGCTTAGTTGACATTCAACTACGCAGGGACATAGATGTGCGCAAACATCAAAAAGGTAAATATGACCCAACCTTACAGTCGGTGTTACAATTTTTAACCAAATTAGTGTAGTGTTTATTGTTTATGTTTTTGTTATTTATAGGTTTTTATTCAAAATGGATCACGGGAAATGTGAACGGCAACATATTATTTCTTTATTAGAGGAATTAGATTCAGAACAAAGTGACCATTCGACAGAAAGTGATAAATGAATATCACATTAGTATACACAGCCAGCAGAGTGACACGGAGCAGGAGACCTCACAGCGCGGATGAAAATATATATCTGAGTGCATTACAGCATCAAATACTTTCCTCAGTATCTAATCCTTCTCAGCAAGATTCTTCAAGCTAATTTTTGTTATTTTCATAGTTTTTTATAATAGTAAAATAAAGTTCCTAAGATGACTTCTAAGGTCTTTTGTTTCACATAAATAACTTTTTTATGGGTCGTTAACTAATATATATATAGATGGATTTACAAATCTTTGAAAAAAATAAGAAATGTGGGGTTAAAAATATCAGGGTCATTTGAGCTACCTGACTGCTGGTGTAAGATTTTTCTACCGCACTGACACCGGGTTAAGTAAATGTTCTCTTTGGTGGAGGGAGTGGATATTACATAATACTTTGGTGTCTTTGTACTATTGATTCATTGTTGGAGCTTATACGCTTAATTAAATGACAGTAACTGATCTACAACATACTGTAATAACAATTTCCATACACCTTATTGTAATTCTTCTGATTTCTATAAGTATTTGCAGACTACTGCCTTACAAATCAGTATTCTTATCAGCCTGAAGCTTAAAGTTTCAATACTTGAGTGTCACCACCAGAAGTAGGCCATACACTGTACCACCTAGTGTACCAAGACTGTTTAGACTCATTGTGCCATCAATATCTCTGGTATCTTTTCTCTACCCCAAAAAAGTATAGTATGCTTTCTGTGTTATATATCAGTCGCTGTGATGTTTTCTGTAATGTATGGTTGTCATGTTTATATGATTTTTAAATTGTATGGTGGTCACAAGGGTGCTTCCTTGGCAATACATTGTCACAAGAATGTTCCATGTGTGGTGCACTAATCAGTGGGATGCTCTCTGTATTTTATTGCAATGAACATATTATATTTTATATATTTCATTAGAATATAGATCTGCCTAGGAGATGCATTCTCCCCTCCTCTCTGCCAGAAGCTGCACAACGCTATAGCGTCTGAGATGTAGGGGGCACAGATTTTAATGGGCATATCTCCATAAAAATGGTGTGAATGCTATATTTTCGGTGATATCCACTGTGCTGGTGCTGTGGTCACAGGAGTATTAAGAGATGGGTCAAATGTGCCCCCCCTGCCCACCCTGGATTCAACCATTATGAATACACAACTGCTGCCTGGCAGTAGTATGATGCTCACCTTGGTAGCGTGGAAATCCATGCAAAATTTTATTGATGGTGTTGGGGGAGCTCTTAAGGCAAAATTGGCTGCGGTCAAGCTCTTCCTCTACAACGAGGGAAGTGCAAAATTAATTCAGCCACTTTAAATGTATAAAATTCAGACACATTTAAACTTTTGTAGCATCAATTCACTTATAACTAGTTGTTGATGAGAGCTTACTCAGATTTACATTTACAGCAAATGGATTTTCGCCAGATCTATAATCCCTAGATATCTACATTTATTTGTGATAAAGTAAAGCAGTATAACTTTTATGATACAATGCACCAACCAGCATAATAACAAACCTAAATGTTTAACTCATAATACATACTGGGATTAACTTCATCTCCAAACAGTCATTTGGTGTGCCTAATTACCCAAGATGCTATGAATATGCAATTATCTTTACAAGAGCAGGTGCACACAGAAAAACGTACATGGTAAATGTCATAGGGAAAGCTAGACCAAATAGATACAATTTGCAAGTAATATGCTTAAATTAGCAAATATTCAGTTTGAAAACAAAGAACAATGGACAATAATATTATAAAATGCAAAGATATATAGATATAAAGTCCCAAAATGCAATAAAGATTAATTGCCAGAGATTTTATCCAATTATTGAACCGCCTTTCCTAATTTTGCAACAGCTGTGACTCCTTTGAGAAACAGTAACTGCAAATAATGATATTTCATCAAAATACACATTGCTTTGTAAACAAAACATCTCAGCTGGACATAATCTTCCATAGAGCGAACACAAACCAAGAGCCCATATATTTCCTGGATTTTAAAGCCAGGAAAATACATTTCAACATAAAATGCAAACAGAGAAATGCATCTAAAAATGCCACAATCTCTTTTTCTTCCTTTTGTACTGTGGATATTCTAAGAATGTATTACGATAGCATATTTTTAGCTTATAAATCTCTGTGCATTCAAAGCAAAAACAGATTCTACAGTACATACTAAAGAACATGGAAATGCAAAAAAGCTTGTATATAAATAAACGTCCAGTGCATAAACTAAAATCAGCTAATGGGGCTAATGTTGAATCGGTACTTGTTTCCTAGCACGGCCAAAAACGATCATGATCGTGGGCATCGTGAGGAAAAATCGGGGGTATCGCGGCCATCGCAAGCACTAAAAAATCGGGTGCGATGGTCGCGACGCGATGCCCGCGATTTCCCCATAGGGAACAATGTTAAATGCCTCAATTTAGCCGCGATGCCCCCGATTTCCCATAGGAAACAATGTTAAATGGGTCAATTTACCCAAATCATCATAGGGAACATTGTTAAATGGGCCATAAACCCCCCAAAACACCCCTGAACAGTGAAATGTCCCCCCAAAAGTATTTTACGCCACCCCACGATCAACGTGAACCCGAAGCGTGGCGAGCGCAGTGAGCCCGCGAGGGGCGGCGGTACGCGTCCTCCGACCTTTTCATACCCCCACTATCCACGTTGGCGTGGAGTTGAGAATAGAATAGTGTGGCGAGCGCAGCAAGCCACCAAGCCCGAAGCGTGGCGAGAGCACGCGGATACCTGTGAAGCCCGCGAAGGGACGCGTTTACCTGTGAAGGTATCCGCGTCCGCTCGCCACGCTTCGGGCTCGGTGGCTCGCTACGCTCGCCACACTATTCTATTCTCAACTCCACGCCGACGTGGAAAGTGGGGGTATGAAAAAGTCGGAGGACGCGTACCGCCGCCCCTCGCGGGCTCGCTGCGCTCGCCACGCTTCGGGTTCGCGTTGATCGTGGGGTGGCGTAAAGTACTTTTGGGGGGACATTTCACTGTTCTGGGGTGTTTTTGGGCCTTTCTGGCCCATTTACCATTGTTCCCTATGATGATTTGGTGAAATTTAGGTATTTAACATTGTTCCCTATGAGAAATCGGGGGCATCGCGGGTACATTGAGCCATTTAACATTGTTTCCTATGGGGAAATCGTGGGCATCGCGTCTGGACCATTTAAGGCTTTTTTAGCCGCATACGACGCGACCGACGCGATTTTGACTATTTTCAATGCATTTCAATGGGAAAATCGGGGGCATCGCTTCGGTCGCGTCGTATACCACTAAAAATGACACACGATGCCCGCGAATGTGGCCGTGCTAGGAAACAAGTACCGTTGAATCAGATGCAGCAGTGTCTGTGTCTGTACTTGTTGGTTTTGTGACTGTATATGCAAAATGCTGCTACAAGTCCTTTCCTGTTGTACAGCTGTCTTATCTGAATGTACAAGGACTCAGAGGCCCAGATTCAGTGTGTTTAGATGCTCAAATGCCACTTGGTGCAACTTAAGATGTTGCCATTGGTCGTACCATCCAAACGTGCACTGCA